>NC_134690.1:404536545-404705016 GCF_050947455.1 Rhinoderma darwinii
GGTGACATAGAAATCTTATCAGCAGCCTGTGTCTTTCTCCCTCTGCTCCTGCTTCCTCCCTCTGCTCCCCCCACCATAGACTTGTATGCAGCATGTTTGTATGACTCAATCTCTCCGAGTGCCCCCTCTCCATAGACTTCTATGGGCAGCATGTCCGTCTCCTCCCTCTGCTCCCTCCTCCTTCTCCTCCTCCACTTTCCTTAGACTTGTATGCGCAGCACGTCTGTGTCTCCTCCCCCTCCAGGGACTTACATGCAGCATGTTGCTGACTCTCTTTGCTCTCTGCTCCTGCTCCCCCTCCCTGAGGCGCTGTATGGGGGTTGAGGCGCTGTATGGGGGGGTTGAGGCGTTGTATGGGGGGGTTGAGGCGTTGTATGGGGAGGCTGAGGCGTTGTATGGGGGGGCTGAGGCGTTGTATGGGGGTCGAGGCGCTGTATGGGGGGTCGACGCGCTGTATGGGGGGTCGAGGCGTTGTATGGGGGGGCTGAGGCGCTGTATGGGGGGTCGAGGCGTTGTATGGGGGGCGGAGGCGCTGTATGGGGGGCGGAGGCGCTGTATGGGGGCGGAGGCGCTGTATGGGGGCGGAGGCGCTGTATGGGGGCGGAGGCGCTGTATGGGGCGGAGGCGCTGTATGGGGGCGGAGGCGCTGTATGGGGGGTCGAGGCGCAGTATGGGGGGTCGAGGCGCTGTATGGGGGGGTCGAGGAGCTGTATGGGTGTCGAGACGCTGTATGGCGGTTGAGGCGCTGTATGGGGGTTGAGGCGCTGTATGGGGTTGAGGTTCGGGTCCTGTGCAGCCACTCGAGTACCCTAAACTGTTACCACAAAGATTGAGTCCACAGTTGTGTATGATGCCTTTTGTATTCTGCAGTGTTAATATTCCCCTTGACTGGAAATAAGGGGCCGACCCCTGAGACCATGGCGGGGGTGGGGTGCGCCCTCTTATCACAGCACGGCACACACGTGGCGCCGAGATGTTTATGAAGGATTCTTGCTCGTTGTTCAGGATCTTTTCTCTGTAAATTCTGTCCTTTGTGTTCAGCCGTTTCTTACGTGTATCCGTTCCTGGGAAAGATGAGTGATTCCCAATACGGCTGCCATTACAGCTGCCACAGAGAGTAGTCACCCAGCGTTCACAGGGTCCGAAAGATACCTCTGACATGTTATAAAGGGATACAGCCCTTCTTCTGCATTGACACATAGTTAGGGATTTGCCATTCAGGAGCCTGGAAAAGCTGGGTGATGTAACTACTGGAACCTGCGATTATCACCAGTAACAATGCTGCATCTGTAATCTACCTACACCCCCTGCTCCTTATCTAGTGCTGTTCTACCTGTGTGTCAGTCATTACTGTAGACCTAGTATTCTATTCATGAACCAGGATAAACCGAGCTGTATGTCTCCCGATGTATGTAGTGGGTGCGGCTCTTTATTCTGTATTCATTCTCTTGGAGTCAAGTACCTGTCACCTCTCCCATGTCGTCTATGCCTTTAAGTGAGGTTTGCATGTGCCACGTGACCCAAGAACAAGCAGGGCAATGCGGTCTGTGATGTACGTCCCGTCTGCCAACGATAGAGAGCAGAATGTGTGATCCCTGGCACCGCAAGGCAACGCGCCTCTCATATTTGTTTAGGTGTGGTGGCGGAGCTGGGTGGGTCTGGTAAAAGCTTCTGTGGCTTTGACTTGTATCCATCACTTCCAGCCACTGCCAAGCTTACCAGGGTACACTGCGCCCTCTGCCGCTGTGCCAACCCCATCATTACAGCATTGCTCACTTTCTCCAGTTCATACGGAAATACTGCGCAAATATCCAGATCCTAAATGCAGACAATTCACCTAACACAACTGCAATATATCCATGAAAACTCTCCTACCGTAACCTTCTCCACAGGGGGCAGTATTATAGTAGTTATATTCTTGTATATAGGAGCAGTATTATAGTAGTTATGTTCTTGTATATAGGGAGCAGTATTATAGTAGTTATATTCTTGTATATAGGAGCAGTATTATAGTAGTTATATTCTTGTATATAGGAGGCAGTATTATAGTAGTTATATTCTTGTATATAGGGGCAGTATTATAGTAGTTATATTCTTGTATATAGGAGGCAGTATTATAGTAGTTATATTCTTGTATATAGGGGGCAGTATTATAGTAGTTATATTCTTGTATATAGGGGGCTGTATTATAGTAGTTATATTCTTGTATATAGGAGCAGTATTATAGTAGTTATATTCTTGTATATAGGAGCAGTATTATAGTAGTTATATTCTTGTATATAGGAGCAGTATTATAGTAGTTATATTCTTGTATATAGGGTGCAGTATTATAGTAGTTATATTCTTGTATATAGGGGGCAGTATTATAGTAGTTATATTCCTGTATATAGGGGACAGTATTATAGTAGTTATATTCCTGTATATAGGGGGCAGTATTATAGTAGTTATATTCTTGTATATAGGAGACAGTATTATAGTAGTTATATTCTTGTATATATGGGGCAGTATTATAGTAGTTATATTCTTGTATATAGGGGCAGTATTATAGTAGTTATATTCTTGTATATAGAGGCAGTATTATAGTAGTTATATTCTTGTATATAGGGGGCAGTATTACAGTAGTTATATTCTTGTATATAGGGGCAGTATTATAGTAGTTATATTCTTGTATATAGGGGGCAGTATTATAGTAGTTATATTCTTGTATATAGGGGGCAGTATTATAGTAGTTATATTCTTGTATATAGGAGGCAGTATTATAGTAGTTATATTCCGAATCCTGTATATAGGGGCAGTATTATAGCAGTTATATTCTTGTATATAGGAGCAGTATTATAGTAGTTATATTCTTGTATATAGGGGGGCAGTACTATAGTAGTTATATTCTTGTATATAAAAGGGAGTATTATAGTAGTTATATTCTTGTATATAGGGGCAGTATTATAGTAGTTATATTCTTGAATATAGGGGGCAGTATTATAGTAGTTATATTCTTGAATATAGGGGGCAGTATTATAGTAGTTATATTCTTATATATAGGGGGCAGTATTATAGTAGTTAATCTTATATATAGGGGCAGTATTATAGTAGTTATATTCTTGTATATAGGAGCATTATTATAGTAGTTATAGTCTTGTATATAGGGAGCAGTATTATAGTAGTTATATTCTTGTACATAGGGGGCAGTATTATAGTAGTTATATTCTTGTATATAGAAGCAGTATTATAGTAGTTATATTCTTCTATATAGGAGCAGTTTTATAGTAGTTATATTCTTGTATATAGGGGGCAGTATTATAGTAGTTATATTCTTGTATATAGGGGGCAGTATTATAGTAGTTATATTCTTGTATATAGGGGCAGTATTATAGTAGTTATATTCTTGTATATAGGGGGCAGTATTATAGCAGTTATATTCTTGTATATAGGAGCAGTATTATAGTAGTTATATTCTTGTATACAGGAGACAGTATTATAATAGTTATATTCTTGTATATAGGGGGCAGTATTATAGTAGTTATATTCTTGTATATAGGAGCAGTATTATAGTAGCTATATTCTTGTATATAGGAGCAGTATTATAGTAGCTATATTCTTGTATATAGGGGCAGTATTATAGTAGTTATATTCTTGTATATAGGGGGCAGTATTATAGTAGTTATATTCCTGTATATAGGGGGCAGTATTATAGTAGTTATATTCTTATATATAGGAGACAGTATTATAATAGTTATATTCTTGTATATAGGGGGCAGTATTATAGTAGTTATATTCTTGTATATAGGAGCAGTATTATAGTAGTTATATTCTTGTATATAGGGGCAGTATTATAGTAGTTCTATTCTTGTATATAGGGGGCAGTATTATAGTAGTTATATTCTTGTATATAGGAGGCAGTATTATAGTAGTTATATTCCGAATCCTGTATATAGGGGCAGTATTATAGTAGTTATATTCTTGTATATAGGGGGCAGTATTATAGTAGTTATATTCTTGTATATAGGGGCAGTATTATAGTAGTTATATTCTTGTATATAGGAGCAGTAGTATAGTAGTTATATTCTTGTATATAGGAGCAGTATTATAGTAGTTATATTCTTGTATATAGGGGCAGTATTATAGTAGTTATATTCTTGTATATAGGAGCAGTATTATAATAGTTATATTCTTGTATATAGGGTCAGTATTATAGTATGTATATTCTTGTATATAGGGGCAGTATTATAGTAGTTATATTCTTGTATATAGGGGGCAGTATTATAGTAGTTATATTCTTGTATATAGGAGCAGTATTATAGTAGTTATATTCTTGTATATAGGAGCAGTATTATAGTAGTTATATTCTTGTATGTAGGAGCTGTATTATAGTAGTTATATTCTTGTATGTAGGAGCAGTATTATAGTAGTTATATTCTTGTATGTAGGAGCAGTATTATAGTAGTTATATTCTTGTATATAGGAGCAGTATTATAGTAGTTATATTCTTGTGTATAGGAGCAGTATTATAGTAGTTATATTCTTGTATGTAGGAGCAGTATTATAGTAGTTATATTCTTGTATATAGGGGCAGTATTATAGTAGTTATATTCTTGTATATAGGGGGCAGTATTATTGTAGTTATATTCTTGTATATAGGAGCAGTATTATAGTATTTATATTCTTGTATATAGGAGGCAGTATTATAGTAGTTATATTCTTGTATATAGGAGCAGTATTATAGTAGTTATATTCTTGTATGTAGGAGCAGTATTATAGTAGTTATATTCTTGTATGTAGGAGCAGTATTATAGTAGTTATATTCTTGTATATAGGAGCAGTATTATAGTAGTTATATTCTTGTATATAGGGGCAGTATTATAGTAGTTATATTCTTGTATATAGGGAGCAGTATTATAGTAGTTATATTCTTGTATATAGGAGCAGTATTATAGTAGTTAGATTCTTGTATATAGGAGCAGTATTATAGTAGTTATATTCTTGTATATAGGAGCAGTATTATAGTAGTTATATTCTCGTATGTAGGAGCAGTATTATAGTAGTTATATTCTTGTATGTAGGAGCAGTATTATAGTAGTTATATTCTTGTATATAGGAAAAATATTATAGTAGTTATATTCTTGTATGTAGGAGCAGTATTATAGTAGTTATATTCTTGTATATAGGAGCAGTATTATAGTAGTTATATTCTTGTATATAGGAGCAGTATTATAGTAGTTATATTCCTGTATATAGGGGGCAGTATTATAGTAGTTATATTCTTGTATATAGGAGACAGTATTATAGTAGTTATATTCCTGTATATAGGGGGCAGTATTATAGTAGTTATATTCTTGTATATAGGAGACAGTATTATAGTAGTTATATTCCTGTATATAGGGGGCAGTATTATAGTAGTTATATTCTTGTATGTAGGAGCAGTATTATAGTAGTTATATTCTTGTATATAGGAGCAGTATTATAGTAGTTATATTCTTGTATATAGGAGCAGTATTATAGTAGTTATATTCTTGTATATAGGGGGCAGTATTATAGTAGTTATATTCTTGTATATAGGGGGCAGTATTATAGTAGTTATATTCTTGTATATAGGAGGCAGTATTATAGTAGTTATATTCTTGTATATAGGGGCAGTATTATAGTAGTTATATTCTTGTATATAGGAGCAGTATTATGGTAGTTATATTCTTGTATATAGGGGCAGTATTATAGCAGTTATATTCTTGTATATAGGAGCAGTATTATAGTAGTTATATTCTTGTATATAAGAGGCAGTATTATAGTAGTTATAGTCTTGTATATAGGGGGCAGTATTATAGTAGTTATATTCCTGTATATAGGAGCAGTATTATAGTAGTTATATTCTTGTATATAGGAGCAGTATTATAGTAGTTATATTCTTGTATATAGGGGGCAGTATTATAGTAGTTATATTCTTGTATATAAGAGTCAGTATTCTAGTAGTTATATTCTTGTATATAAGAGGCAGTATTCTAGTAGTTATATTCTTGTATATAAGAGGCAGTATTCTAGTAGTTATATTCTTGTATATAGGAGGCAGTATTATAGTAGTGTATTCTTGTATATAGGAGCAGTATTATAGTAGTTATATTCTTGTATATAAGAGGCAGTATTCTAGTAGTTATATTCTTGTATATAAGAGGCAGTATTCTAGTAGTTATATTCTTGTATATAAGAGGCAGTATTCTAGTAGTTATATTCTTGTATATAGGAGCAGTATTATAGTAATTATATTCTTGTATATAGGGGCAGTATTATAGGAGTTATATTCTTGTATATAGGGGCAGTATTATAGTAGTTATATTCTTGTATATAGGGGGCAGTATTCTAGTAGTTATATTCTTGTATATAGCAGCAGTATTATAGTAGTTATATTCTTGTATATAGGAGCAGTATTATAGTAGTTATATTCTTGTGTATAGGGGCAGTATTATAGTAGTTATATTCTTGTATATAGGGGCAGTATTATAGTAGTTATATTCTTGTATATAGGAGCAGTATTATAGTAGTTATATTCTTGTATATAGGGGCAGTATTATAGTAGTTATATTCTTGTATATAGTGGGCAGTATTCTAGTAGTTATATTCTTGTATATAAGAGGCAGTATTATAGTAGTTATATTCTTGTATATAGGGGGCAGTATTCTAGTAGTTATATTCTTGTATATAGCAGCAGTATTATAGTAGTTATATTCTTGTATATAGGAGCAGTATTATAGTAGTTATATTCTTGTATATAAGAGGCAGTATTCTAGTAGTTATATTCTTGTATATAAGAGGCAGTATTATAGTAGTTATATTATTGTATATAGGAGCAGTATTATAGTAGTGATATTCTTGTATATAGCAGCAGTATTATAGTAGTTATATTCTTGTATATAGGGGCAGTATTATAGTAGTTATATTCTTGTATATAAGAGGCAGTATTCTAGTAGTTATATTCTTGTATATAAGAGGCAGTATTATAGTAGTTATATTCTTGTATATAGGGGCAGTATTATAGTAGTGATATTCTTGTATATAGGGGGCAGTATTCTAGTAGTTATATTCTTGTATATAAGAGGCAGTATTATAGTAGTTATATTCTTGTATATAGGGGGCAGTATTCTAGTAGTTATATTCTTGTATATAAGAGGCAGTATTCTAGTAGTTATATTCTTGTATATAGGGGCAGTATTATAGTAGTTATATTCTTGTATATAGGGGGCAGTATTATAGTAGTTATATTCTTGTATATAGGGGCAGTATTATAGTAGTTATATTCTTGTATATAGGTGGCAGTATTATAGTAGTTATATTCTTATATACAGGGGGCAGTATTATAGTAGTTATATTCTTGTATATAGGAGCAGTATTATAGTAGTTATATTCTTGTATATAGGGGGCAGTATTATAGTAGTTATATTCTTGTATATAGAGGGCTGTATTATAGTAGTTATATTCTTGTATATAGGGTCAGTATTATAGTAGTAATATTCTTGTATATAAGAGGCAGTATTCTAGTAGTTATATTCTTGTATATAGGGGGCAGTATTCTAGTAGTTATATTCTTGTATATAAGAGGCAGTATTCTAGTAGTTATATTCTTGTATATAGGGGGCTTTTTCCTTGTGTGTGGAGTTTGTTTGCCACCTGGAGAGCAGAAACCCCATACCCAGGGCTGAGAGACGCAGGCCGCCCCATGTACGTTACTCTACACCGGTTACGTCTGAGGTGGGTGACCCGTCCTGAGTGTTTTGACAGGAAGCTTCACCTGCGTCCTCTGAGGTGATCGCTGTGTCATGTACCAGGCTACTCGACCCAAAACTCTGCACCCCCTAATCCTTCTCACCCCAGTACGGACATACAGCCTGGTTTGCTTGTGCTACTATTTTTTATTATACTTGGGGGGAATTTATCATTCGCTTTGCACCAGTTTTTTGGCTTTAAGTCACAATTCATGGCGTTCAGTATATTTACGCCGCATTCGCTCATTTTCAAGTGGGGTTTACCGGGAGTGAACGTGGGCTCCACCTTTTCGATAATTTTTTTAATATCAAAGCCAGAAAATGGCAATTTATTTTGCGTCATTTTCTTTTCAGTTTCTGACTTTTAATTGCACCAATTACAGACCGACGTGTTTTCATAAATTTAGCGCAAATTGTTTCCAATACTTTTTGGGTTTTCTTGTCTGAAGGTTTGTTGCAGTGTTTTATTGTAGGAAAGCGCTGGAGCTCAGGATAGTAGAGAATTTTGTGCTGTGTTTGGAGGTTTATGTGAAGAGTCGTCTGAGATGATTGTTACCTACAGCGCCCCCGGTGGTCATCCGGAGCTTGTCACTCTGTTCGCTTTGCCTTTTTGCACATGAAATTGTGTATGAAGTGACGTCCCCTCAGATTTCCATCATCTTCAGCGGCCTGATGCTCTTTATACCTTGTTTAGCTTCATGTTTCTCTAGTTGGTGTCGGACTGTAAATACCATAATGCCCTCCTCATAGTTCATGTCATGGTCCGGGCATTGGACAGATAGTGCACCCTCTATATCACTATAATGGACCCTCTATATTACTATTAGATTTAGATTAAGGCTTTATTGGGGGTAGAGTCTAAGGGATTCTGCAATTTTCACGGGATCCCCAGGTTGTGTTCCCGGAGTATGCAGCTTGTTTTTCAGAAGCGAGGTACAATCATCGATCACACAGAAGAGTGGCCATACAAATCCTACGTCAGGGCTTTTAGAGTAAATTCAACTTAAGACAGGAGCAGGGCAGGCAGGCAGGCAAGCGGAGAGATGCAGGAGAGGGCAGGCAGGTAGACAAATGTACGGCAGGGCTGGCAGGTAGACGGCTGCTGGGGAGGGCAGGCAGGTGGACAGATTCAGGGGAGGGCAAGCGGGCGGAGAGATGCCAGGCAGGTAGATAGATGCAGGCGAGGGCACGCAGGTGGGCGGATGCAGGGGAGGGCAGGCAGGAGGACGGCTGCAGAGGAGGGCAGGCAGGTGGACAGCTGCAGGGGAGGGCTGGCAGGTGGACGGCTGCAGGGGAGGGCAGGCAGGTGGACGGCTGCAGGGGAGGGCTGGCAGGTGGACGGCTGCAGAGGAGGGCAGGCAGGTGGACGGACGCAGGGGAGGGCTGGCAGGTGGACGGACGCAGGGGAGGGCTGGCAGGTGGACGGATGCAGGGGAGGGCTGGCAGGTGGACGGCTGCAGGGGAGGGCTGGCACGTGGACGGCTGCAGGGGAGGGCAGGCAGGTGGACGGCTGCAGGGGAGGGCTGGCAGGTGGACGGATGCAGGGGAGGGCAGGCAGGTGGACGGCTGCAGGGGAGGGCAGGCAGGTGGACGGCTGCAGGGGAGGGTTGGCAGGTGGACGGCTGCAGGGGAGGGCTGGCAGGTTGACTGCTGCAGGGGAGGGCTGGCAGGTTGACTGCTGCAGGGGAGGGCTGGCAGGTGGACGGATGCAGGGGAGGGCTGGCAGGTGGACGGATGCAGGGCTGGCAGGTGGACGGATGCAGGGGAGGGCTGGCAGGTGGACGGCTGCAGGGGAGGGCTGGCAGGTGGACGGATGCAGGGGAGGGCTAGCAGGTGGACGGATGCAGGGCTGGCAGGTGGACGGATGCAGGGGAGGGCTGGCAGGTGGACGGCTACAGGGGAGGGCTGGCAGGTGGACGGCTGCAGGGGAGGGCTGGCAGGTGGACGGCTGCAGTGGAGGGCTGGCAGGTGGACGGATGCAGGGGAGGGCAGGCAGGTGGACGGATGCCGGGGAGGGCTGGCAGGTGGACGGATGCCGGGGAGGGCTGGCAGGTGGACGACTGCAGGGGAGGGCTGGCAGGTGGACGGCTGCAGGGGAGGGCTGGCAGGTGGACGGATGCAGGGGAGGGCAGGCAGGTGGACGGATGCCGGGGAGGGCTGGCAGGTGGACGGATGCCGGGGAGGGCTGGCAGGTGGACGACTGCAGGGGAGGGCTGGCAGGTGGACGACTGCAGGGGAGGGCTGGCAGGTGGACGGCTGCAGGGGAGGGCTGGCAGGTGGACGGCTGCAGGGGAGGGCTGGCAGGTGGACGGATGCAGGGCTGGCAGGTGGACGGATGCAGGGGAGGGCTGGCAGGTGGACGGATGCAGGGCTGGCAGGTGGACGGATGCAGGGGAGGGCTGGCAGGTGGACGGATGCAGGGGAGGGCTGGCAGGTGGACGGATGTAGGGGAGGGCTGGCAGGTGGACGGATGCAGGGGAGGGCTGGCAGGTGGACGGATGCAGGGGAGGGCTGGCAGGTGGATGGATGCAGGGGAGGGCTGGCAGGTGGACGGATGCAGGGGAGGGCTGGCAGGTGGACGGCTGCAGGGGAGGGCTGGCAGGTGGACGGATGCAGGGGAGGGCTGGCAGGTGGACGGATGCAGGGGAGGGCTGGCAGGTGGACGGATGCAGGGGAGGGCTGGCAGGTGGACGGATGCAGGGGAGGGCTGGCAGGTGGACGGATGCAGGGGAGGGCTGGCAGGTGGACGGATGCAGGGGAGGGCTGGCAGGTGGACGGATGCAGGGGAGGGCTGGCAGGTGGACGGATGCAGGGGAGGGCTGGCAGGTGGACGGATGCAGGGGAGGGCTGGCAGGTGGACGGATGCAGGGGAGGGCTGGCAGGTGGACGGCTGCTGGGGAGGGCTGGCAGGTGGACGGCTGCAGGGGAGGGCAGGCAGGTGGACGGCTGCAGGGGATGGCTGGCAGGTGGATGGCTGGCAGGTGGATGGCTGCAGGGGAGGGCTGGCAGGTGGACGGATGCAGGGGAGGGCAGGCAGGTGGACGGATGCCGGGGAGGGCTGGCAGGTGGACGGCTGCAGGGGAGGGCTGGCAGGTGGACGGCTGCAGGGGAGGGCTGGCAGGTGGACGGCTGCAGGGGAGGGCTGGCAGGTGGACGGATGCAGGGCTGGCAGGTGGACGGATGCAGGGGAGGGCTGGCAGGTGGACGGATGCAGGGGAGGGCTGGCAGGTGGACGGCTGCGGCGGAGGGCTGGCAGGTGGACGGCTGCAGGGGAGGGCTGGCAGGTGGACGGCTGCAGGGGAGGGCTGGCAGGTGGACGGATGCAGGGGAGGGCTGGCAGTTGGACGGATGCAGGGGAGGGCTGGCAGGTGGACGGATGCAGGGGAGGGCTGGCAGGTGGACGGCTGCAGGGGAGGGCTGGCAGGTGGACGGATGCAGGGGAGGGCTGGCAGGTGGACGGATGCAGGGGAGGGCTGGCAGGTGGACGGATGCAGGGGAGGGCTGGCAGGTGGACGGATGCAGGGGAGGGCTGGCAGGTGGACGGATGCAGGGGAGGGCTGGCAGGTGGACGGATGCAGGGGAGGGCTGGCAGGTGGACGGCTGCAGGGGAGGGCAGGCAGGTGGACGGCTGCAGGGGAGGGCTGGCAGGTGGACGGCTGCAGGGGAGGGCTGGCAGGTGAACGGATGCATTGGAGGGCTGGCAGGTGGACGGATGCAGGGCTGGCAGGTGGACGGATGCAGGGGAGGGCTGGCAGGTGGACGGATGCAGGGGAGGGCTGGCAGGTGGACGGCTGCAGGGGAGGGCTGGCAGGTGGACGGCTGCAGGGGAGGGCTGGCAGGTGAACGGATGCAGGGGAGGGCTGGCAGTTGGACGGATGTAGGGGAGGGCTGGCAGGTGGACGGCTGCAGGGGAGAGCTGGCAGGTGGACGGATGCAGGGGAGGGCTGGCAGGTGGACGGCTGCAGGGGAGGGCTGGCAGGTGGACGGATGCAGGGGAGGGCTGGCAGGTGGACGGATGCAGAGGAGGGCTGGCAGGTGGACGGATGCAGGGGAGGGCTGGCAGGTGGACGGATGCAGGGGAGGGCTGGCAGGTGGACGGATGCAGGGGAGGGCTGGCAGGTGGACGGATGCAGGGGAGGGCAGGCAGGTGGACGGATGCAGGGCTGGCAGGTGGACGGATGCAGGGGAGGGCTGGCAGGTGGACGGATGCAGAGGAGGGCTGGCAGGTGGACGGCTGCAGGGGAGGGCTGGCAGGTGGACGGATGCAGGGGAGGGCTGGCAGGTGGACGGATGCAGGGGAGGGCTGGCAGGTGGACGGATGCAGGGGAGGGCTGGCAGGTGGACGGCTGCAGGGGAGGGCTGGCAGGTGAACGGATGCAGGGGAGGGCTGGCAGGTGGACGGATGCAGGGCTGGCAGGTGGACGGATGCAGGGGAGGGTTGGCAGGTGGACGGATGCAGGGGAGGGCTGGCAGGTGGACGGCTGCAGGGGAGGGCTGGCAGGTGGACGGCTGCAGGGGAGGGCTGGCAGGTGAACGGATGCAGGGGAGGGCTGGCAGTTGGACGGATGCAGGGGAGGGCTGGCAGGTGGACGGATGCAGGGGAGGGCTGGCAGGTGGACGGATGCAGGGGAGGGCTGGCAGGTGGACGGCTGCAGGGGAGGGCTGGCAGGTGGACGGATGCAGGGGAGGGCTGGCAGGTGGACGGATGCAGGGGAGGGCTGGCAGGTGGACGGATGCAGGGGAGGGCTGGCAGGTGGACGGATGCAGGGGAGGGCTGGCAGGTGGACGGCTGCAGGGGAGGGCTGGCAGGTGGACGGATGCAGGGGAGGGCTGGCAGGTGGACGGATGCAGGGGATGGCTGGCAGGTGGACGGCTGCAGGGGATGGCTGGCAGGTGGACGGCTGCAGGGGAGGGCTGGCAGGTGGACGGCTGCAGGGGAGGGCTGGCAGGTGGACGGCTGCAGGGGAGGGCTGGCAGGTGGACGGCTGCAGGGGAGGGCTGGCAGGTGGACGGATGCAGGGGAGGGCTGGCAGGTGGACGGATGCAGGGGAGGGCTGGCAGGTGGACGGATGCAGGGGAGGGCTGGCAGGTGGACGGCTACAGGGGAGGGCTGGCAGGTGGACGGCTGCAGGGGAGGGCTGGCAGGTGGACGGCTGCAGTGGAGGGCTGGCAGGTGGACGGATGCAGGGGAGGGCAGGCAGGTGGACGGATGCCGGGGAGGGCTGGCAGGTGGACGGATGCCGGGGAGGGCTGGCAGGTGGACGGCTGCAGGGGAGGGCTGGCAGGTGGACGGCTGCAGGGGAGGGCTGGCAGGTGGACGGCTGCAGGGGAGGGCTGGCAGGTGGACGGATTCAGGGGAGGGCTGGCAGGTGGACGGATGCAGGGGAGGGCTGGCAGGTGAACGGATGCAGGGGAGGGCTGGCAGGTGGACGGATGCAGTGGAGGGCTGGCAGGTGGACGGATGCAGGGGAGGGCTGGCAGGTGGACGGATGCAGGGGAGGGCTGGCAGGTGGACGGCTGCAGGGGAGGGCTGGCAGGTGGACGGCTACAGGGGAGGGCTGGCAGGTGGACGGATGCAGGGGAGGGCAGGCAGGTGGACAGATGCAGGGCTGGCAGGTGGACGGCTGCAGGGGAGGGCTGGCAGGTGGACAGATGCAGGGCTGGCAGGTGGACGGATGCAGGGCTGGCAGGTGGACGGATGCAGGGGATGGCTGGCAGGTGGACGGATGCAGGGGAGGGCTGGCAGGTGGACGGCTGCAGGGGAGGGCAGGCAGGTGGACGGCTGCAGGGGAGGGCAGGCAGGTGGACGGCTGCAGGGGATGGCTGGCAGGTGGACGGCTGCAGGGGATGGCTGGCAGGTGGACGGCTGCAGGGGAGGGCTGGCAGGTGGACGGCTGCAGGGGAGGGCTGGCAGGTGGACGGATGCAGGGGAGGGCTGGCAGGTGGACGGATGCAGGGGAGGGCTGGCAGGTGGACGGCTGCAGGGGAGGGCAGGCAGGTGGACAGATGCAGGGCTGGCAGGTGGACGGCTGCAGGGGAGGGCTGGCAGTTGGACAGATGCAGGGCTGGCAGGTGGACGGCTGCAGGGGAGGGCAGGCAGGTGGACGGATGCAGGGCTGGCAGGTGGACGGATGCAGGGGAGGGCTGGCAGGTGGACGGCTGCAGGGGAGGGCAGGCAGGTGGACGGCTGCAGGGGAGGGCAGGCAGGTGGACGGCTGCAGGGGATGGCTGGCAGGTGGACGGCTGCAGGGGATGGCTGGCAGGTGGACGGCTGCAGGGGAGGGCTGGCAGGTGGACGGCTGCAGGGGATGGCTGGCAGGTGGACGGCTGCAGGGGAGGGCTGGCAGGTGGACGGCTGCAGGGGAGGGCTGGCAGGTGGACGGCTGCAGGGGAGGGCTGGCAGGTGGACGGCTGCAGGGGAGGGCTGGCAGGTGGACGGATGCAGGGGAGGGCTGGCAGGTGGACGGATGCAGGGGATGGCTGGCAGGTGGACGGCTGCAGGGGATGGCTGGCAGGTGGACGGCTGCAGGGGAGGGCTGGCAGGTGGACGGCTGCAGGGGAGGGCTGGCAGGTGGACGGATGCAGGGAGGGCTGGCAGGTGGACGGATGCAGGGGAGGGCTGGCAGGTGGACGGCTACAGGGGAGGGCTGGCAGGTGGACGGCTGCAGGGGAGGGCTGGCAGGTGGACGGCTGCAGTGGAGGGCTGGCAGGTGGACGGATGCAGGGGAGGGCAGGCAGGTGGACGGATGCCGGGGAGGGCTGGCAGGTGGACGGATGCCGGGGAGGGCTGGCAGGTGGACGGCTGCAGGGGAGGGCTGGCAGGTGGACGGCTGCAGGGGAGGGCTGGCAGGTGGACGGCTGCAGGGGAGGGCTGGCAGGTGGACGGCTGCAGGGGAGGGCTGGCAGGTGGACGGATGCAGGGGAGGGCTGGCAGGTGAACGGATGCAGGGGAGGGCTGGCAGGTGGACGGATGCAGTGGAGGGCTGGCAGGTGGACGGATGCAGGGGAGGGCTGGCAGGTGGACGGATGCAGGGGAGGGCTGGCAGGTGGACGGCTGCAGGGGAGGGCTGGCAGGTGGACGGCTACAGGGGAGGGCTGGCAGGTGGACGGATGCAGGGGAGGGCTGGCAGGTGGACGGATGCAGTGGAGGGCTGGCAGGTGGACGGATGCAGGGGAGGGCTGGCAGGTGGACGGATGCAGGGGAGGGCTGGCAGGTGGACGGCTACAGGGGAGGGCTGGCAGGTGGACGGCTGCAGGGGAGGGCTGGCAGGTGGACGGCTGCAGTGGAGGGCTGGCAGGTGGACGGATGCAGGGGAGGGCAGGCAGGTGGACGGATGCCGGGGAGGGCAGGCAGGTGGACGGATGCCGGGGAGGGCTGGCAGGTGGACGGCTGCAGGGGAGGGCTGGCAGGTGGACGGCTGCAGGGGAGGGCTGGCAGATGGACGGCTGCAGGGGAGGGCTGGCAGGTGGACGGCTGCAGGAGAGGGCTGGCAGGTGAACGGATGCAGGGGAGGGCTGGCAGGTGGACGGATGCAGGGCTGGCAGGTGGACGGATGCAGGGGAGGGCTGGCAGGTGGACGGATGCAGGGGAGGGCTGGCAGGTGGACGGATGCCGGGGAGGGCTGGCAGGTGGACGGCTGCAGGGGAGGGCTGGCAGGTGGACGGCTGCAGGGGAGGGCTGGCAGGTGGACGGCTGCAGGGGAGGGCTGGCAGGTGGACGGATGCAGGGGAGGGCTGGCAGGTGGACGGATGCAGGGGAGGGCTGGCAGGTGGACGGATGCAGGGGAGGGCTGGCAGGTGGACGGCTGCAGGGGAGGGCAGGCAGGTGGACGGCTGCAGGGGAGGGCTGGCAGGTGGACGGCTGCAGGGGAGGGCTGGCAGGTGGACGGCTGCAGGGGAGGGCTGGCAGGTGGACGGCTGCAGGGGAGGGCTGGCAGGTGGACGGCTGCAGGGGAGGGCTGGCAGGTGGACGGCTGCAGGGGAGGGCTGGCAGGTGGACGGCTGCAGGGGAGGGCTGGCAGTGAGTTCGAAAACAGACCAAGTCACATCCAAGACCACAAACAACTTCACAAATAGACTGAAACCGAGGTGTGGGAGTGCTGAGCAGGGTCATGTAAGGAGATCAGCTATAGGATGAATATCGACCATCTGATCAGCTCCTGGCCCTTTAAAATGATGCTCACCACTATAGAGAGCCTGGCATCAGAGGGGCAGTGAGGGGGGATATCAGCCGGAAAGGTAATCTGGTAAATTCCATCTATTGTCTCCAGCAGGGGAACAGATGTCGCTCGGCCGACAAGAAGCATTTGAAATTTTCAAGCGGGATTATCCGGACAGAGTCGGCATCGAAGACAACAAGGCGCTGCTGAAGCAGAGGTGGGTGGCATGAGCTGGCGAAGTGTTCAGTGCTGAAATGGTGCCAGGGATGGTGGTGCACCTGAGCTTTATATGGAGTCAATAGGATTAGAAGCGCACACTAAGGTATTGTCCTCTCCTGTCCTCGGATCCAGCGTCCTACTGGTAACACTTTCTTTCAGTCTATATGTAATATCGAACCCTTCAACTTACCCTATAGTGATGTGTTACATAATGTATTCTACTCCATTCACATCCAAAGCGGCACGTACAATTCTGCAGGTATCTTGTTGCCTCTGCTGGTTCGGAGCCTGCAATGATGCATTGTGCAATATGTCGTGTCCTCTCTAGATCTCCCGGGTCCTGCAGAGCTGCATTTACAGTTCTGCTTGTTTCCTAGTGCTGTATAGGGCCGAGCGCAGTAAAACTCTTACATCCTGTGTCTGATAAACCACAGTCTGTTTCCAAGGGCAACCTGAAGAATTGGGATTTGCAGCTTTATATGTAAATAAAAATATTTTTGTTCGGAATAATGGAAGAAGCGCGTGACTGGCAAATGTATTATTCGCATGGGGTAAGAAAAGGTGTGAGATCCAAAACTGCAACACCGTCATATCTCGTGGTTTCGGAGCCTAAATGTTTCATGTCGTCTGTTTCTGTATGTTGCGGCAATACAGACACAGTGGCCACTAGTGGGCGCCGTGAAGCTCTTATACCCCCAATACTGCACATAGGGACTGACCGGTTGAGGTGTTGCAGGTTTCGTCTTATGTGATATTCAGACGCTACAATAACGGACGCAATTTCTTGTGTAAATGTAAACATTTCATGAAAAAGTCTCACCTAGGGCTCGTCCACACGTAACGGAATTGCCACGTTTTTTCCGCCCGGAAAAAAACGCAGCAGAATACGGTAGCAGCAAAGTGGATGAGATTTAACAAATCCGCAATAGCGGCGAGGACTCGTCCATAGAAGTCAGTGCAAAATTGCGGACGGCTACGGATGTGCATCTTTAGCCGTCTGTAGCTGCGGAAGCGCTTCCGGATCCCTCCGATCACAACAAGTGCGGCTCCCGGATCCCTCCGATCACAACAAGTGCGGCTCCCGGATCCCTCCGATCACAACAAGTGCGGCTCCCGGATCCCTCCGATCACAACAAGTGCGGCTCCCGGATCCCTCCGATCACAACAAGTGCGGCTCCCGGATCCCTCCGATCACAACAAGTGCGGCTCCCGGATCCCTCCGATCACAACAAGTGCGGCTCCCGGATCCCTCCGATCACAACAAGTGCGGCTCCCGGATCCCTCCGATCACAACAAGTGCGGCTCCCGGATCCCTCCGATCACAACAAGTGCGGCTCCCGGATCCCTCCGATCACAACAAGTGCGGCTCCCGGATCCCTCCGATCACAACAAGTGCGGCTCCCGGATCCCTCCGATCACCACAAGTGCGGCTCCCGGATCCCTCCGATCACCACAAGTGCGGCTCCCGGATCCCTCCGATCACAACAAGTGCGGCTCCCGGATCCCTCCGATCACCACAAGTGCGGCTCCCGGATCCCTCCGATCACCACAAGTGCAGCTCCCGGATCCCTCCGATCACAAGTGCCACTTCAAAATATAATATTCAAATGTGTGGGGTCCTTCAGAGCTAAAATTGCATTCTTGCTCCATCTATTAACTTAGATTACCCTAATAGGGCATATAAAAGGGGAAGGTGGTGTAAACTAGACAGGCCCTTTAAAGGGATGGTACAGGATAAAAATACATGGTTGCTTTCTTCTAGAAACAGCGCCACATTTGTCCGCAGGTTGCCTGTGGTATTGCAGCTCAGCCTCATTCACATAAATGGAACTGAGCTGCAATACCAGACACAACCCATAGGCAGGTGAAGCGCTGTTTTTAAAAGACAGCAACCATGTTCATGTAATCCTTAGCAACCCCTTTAAGCACGATTATATACATCACAAATGTCCCCATGAACGCGGCTTTATATGCGTTCTTCTCCCAAATGTTGAATAAATTGTTCATTAACTTACAAGATGTCAGGAGGCTGAAAACCGCTGTGATGTCACCCTATAAGAATACATGCCGCCTCTCTGTAGGGGTAATTATGGGATCATGTATAATACAGGACATTCCGGGTGGAGCAGGAGAATGTGGAGGGTAGTAGTGGAAATGATTGCCTTTCTGGACATCGGACTCGTCAAGGTTTTTCCTGCATCCTCTCATTCTCATCTTGCTGTTTGCGGGTGGCGAGGATTAGCTGGCGCCAGTCACTATGATCCTGCACATGTATCGTACCTTTTACTAAAGCAATTCTTAGAACTTGAAGCCTGAGGCCGTGTTCACATCTGCGTCAGGGCTTCATTCCGTCAGAACGGAGGCCTGACTGACAAACTGAAACCGTAGGTTTCCGTTTCCATCACCATTGATGTCAATGGTGACTGATCCGGTGCCAATGGTTTCAGTTGGTCTCCGTTGTGCAAGGGCTCCATCGTTTTGACGGGATGAATAGCACAGTCGACTACGGTATTGATCCGGTCAAAACAACAGAACCCTTACACAACGGAGACCAACTGAAACCATTGGCACCGGATCCGTCACCACTGAAATCAATGGTAATGGAAACGGAAACCTACGGTTTCAGTTTGTCAGTCAGGGCTCTGTTCCGATGGAACGCAGATGTGAACGAAGCCTAAGTTCAGTGACCAACCTTGGACAGGATTTGCTCTATATAAAGCCTTCCCTGGGGGCGGCCATATTGGAGGCACACGTTCTTCCTGTATTGTCTCTATAGATAGTTCTTCAGGATGTCTGTGCGTTATGGCAGCTTCAATGAATGGGGGGCATTTAACAGAGTCAAGGTCATACATTATCAGACTAGGGCATCATGGTGGCTCGGCACTATGGCCTTGCAGCGCTGGGGTCCTGGGTTCAAATCCAACCAAGGACAACATCTGCATGGAGTTTTGTATATTCTCCCCGTGCTTGCGGGGGTTTCCTCCCACACCCCATAAACATACGGATGGGGAATTTAGATTGTGAGCCCCAATGGGGCACAGTAAGTGATCACCTCTGTACAGCGCTGCAGAATATGTTGTAATAAATAATAATAATTATCACAGTCTCCAGGAAGAGATGAAGTACAGCCCCTCACCCAAAAACCAAGGAGTGACAGGAGTGCTGTATATAGAGCCTTATTTGTGTATATAGTTACTGTCATGCCATAACAGCTTTTTTTTGTACTGCTGGAGTGCTAGATATTACATCCCTCTAGCGATGATGAGATGACTCTGCTCATGCTCTCCCAATCTACACAGCAAAGTTGAGCAGTGAGCTGTAGGATGCAGGTAGTGCCAGCCTATTGTGTCTGCTCTAGTGGTCAGTTTGAAAACTTCAATATTTCAATATATTCTTACGTGGAAAGTCACATAAATATTTTTAAAAAATGTAAATATTCATAATAAAAACCTGATTTAAATAATATGTAATTTCCGTTTTTCCTTAAAGCTACCGATGCACATTAGATGAAAGTCGGACAAACCCAATTTCAGCAGGACTGGCCACTATTTAATGTATATGGTGTTGTCCCGACTCCCCTCGATGGTAGATGCGGGGACAGGGATCGGGCATGTTGGATTTTAACATGCCTAATCCTTTGTTCCCGCAGGAGATAAGCGGCTACCTGAGGAGTCTGGAGGGGTCAGGGTGGCCTGGCAGCGGCTTAGTCCCCTCTCCCCATTGGAATTAAATAAATATATTTTAATTGTGGAGTCGGGTGGAATAGCTGTCCGCAAAAGCTTTAGGTCCAATATCTGACAGCTCTGGATGTGACTGGAGTATAAACGTCTGTTAACACTGGGCAATTAATGTCAGTCATTAGTTTTAGAACAATTATGACCAGAAGTGCTCAGAAAAAGATAAAAAGAGAACTAGCATTTATTGTCAGTCTCCATCGCTCGCGCCTACATAAAAATCATCGCCAACAAAACACGATATGACTGCAGCGTGTGAATAGATCCTTATAGCCCCCCCGAAGAGTGCTGGCGACATCAGTCCCTCCTATATAAAAGGGGCGTTGTTACCCCCCCCCCGTTTATCTTAACCCAAACAATCGTCGGTCTTGTTAACGCAAAAATGTCACCTGATATCTGTCCAAAACCGAAAAAAGCACTCGTCCAGGCCGAGGGGGAATCGTATGTTCTTGTGTCATGGTTAGTGGACGGTCGGATGACCAGCGCTTTAATGGCGGACATTAGTGGTTGTCTCCCAGTTACCCGTGTGGGAGAGCGAGAGAACTGAAGCGTCTGAACACTGGTATAAATTTGCCATTCAGGAGCCTCATAAAGCTGGGTGATCCCTGTTGTTGCTGTTTTGGGGAAATCATTACTTGAACTCCTTTATTCTCTATACCCTGACGTGCTCCTCGCCTTCTGGGGCCCATAACCCTGCCTCGCTGCCCACTCCGGGTAAAGGGTTTTACGGCCGTTATAAATGTTTAATATGGGTAGAAAATCTTAATATTCCCCTTTCATATTCATTCCGGGATCCGGGTCCTGATGGGTATTTTTCATTTCTCTCCGTAGATTCGCTGAAGCTAAATCTTTGGGAGAAGACGTGAATGAGGTGCGGCAGCGTATCAGTGAGTACAGGGGTGGTGGCCGCAGATGAGGGAACACAAGTTATTACCCCAAAACTTCACCTGATTTTATGCCAAAATGCCGGCCAATAACGGTCAAAGGTCAATGTGGCACGGGGGGGGGGCATAGGTGAATGCAGGGGGGCTATGAGAAGCTCACTGGTGACTCCCATAGGTGAATGCAGGGGGGCTATGAGAAGCTCACTGGTGACTCCCATAGGTGAATGCAGGGGGGCTATGAGAAGCTCACTGATGACTCCCATAGGTGAATGCAGGGGGGCTATGAGAAGCTCGCTGGTGACTCCCATAGGTGAATGCAGGGGGGCTATGAGAAGCTCACTGGTGACTCCCATAGGTGAATGCAGGGGGGCTATGAGAAGCTCACTGGTGACTCCCATAGGTGAATGCAGGGGGGCTATGAGAAGCTCGCTGGTGACTCCCATAGGTGAATGCAGGGGGGCTATGAGAAGCTCGCTGGTGACTCCCATAGGTGAATGCAGGGGGGCTATGAGAAGCTCGCTGGTGACTCCCTTAGGTGAATGCAGGGGGGCTATGAGAAGCTCGCTGGTGACTCCCTTAGGTGAATGCAGGGGGCTATGAGAAGCTCGCTGGTGACTCCCTTAGGTGAATGCAGGGGGGCTATGAGAAGCTCGCTGGTGACTCCCATAGGTGAATGCAGGGGGGCTATGAGAAGCTCGCTGGTGACTCCCATAGGTGAATGCAGGGGGGCTATGAGAAGCTCGCTGGTGACTCCCATAGGTGAATGCAGGGGGGCTATGAGAAGCTCGCTGGTGACTCCCATAGGTGAATGCAGGGGGGCTATGAGAAGCTCGCTGGTGACTCCCATAGGTGAATGCAGGGGGGCTATGAGAAGCTCGCTGGTGACTCCCATAGGTGAATGCAGGGGGGCTATGAGAAGCTCGCTGGTGACTCCCTTAGGTGAATGCAGGGGGGCTATGAGAAGCTCGCTGGTGACTCCCTTAGGTGAATGCAGGGGGCTATGAGAAGCTCGCTGGTGACTCCCTTAGGTGAATGCAGGGGGGCTATGAGAAGCTCGCTGGTGACTCCCATAGGTGAATGCAGGGGGGCTATGAGAAGCTCGCTGGTGACTCCCATAGGTGAATGCAGGGGGGCTATGAGAAGCTCGCTGGTGACTCCCATAGGTGAATGCAGGGGGGCTATGAGAAGCTCGCTGGTGACTCCCATAGGTGAATGCAGGGGGGCTATGAGAAGCTCGCTGGTGACTCCCATAGGTGAATGCAGGGGGGCTATGAGAAGCTCGCTGGTGACTCCCATAGGTGAATGCAGGGGGGCTATGAGAAGCTCGCTGGTGACTCCCATAGGTGAATGCAGGGGGCTATGAGAAGCTCACTGGTGACTCCCTTAGGTGAATGCAGGGGGCTATGAGAAGCTCGCTGGTGACTCCCTTAGGTGAATGCAGGGGGCTATGAGAAGCTCACTGGTGACTCCCTTAGGTGAATGCAGGGGGCTATGAGAAGCTCGCTGGTGACTCCCATAGGTGAATGCAGGGGGGCTATGAGAAGCTCGCTGGTGACTCCCATAGGTGAATGCAGGGGGGCTATGAGAAGCTCGCTGGTGACTCCCATAGGTGAATGCAGGGGGCTATGAGAAGCTCGCTGGTGACTCCCTTAGGTGAATGCAGGGGGGCTATGAGAAGCTCGCTGGTGACTCCCATAGGTGAATGCAGGGGGGCTATGAGAAGCTCGCTGGTGACTCCCATAGGTGAATGCAGGGGGGCTATGAGAAGCTCGCTGGTGACTCCCTTAGGTGAATGCAGGGGGGCTATGAGAAGCTCGCTGGTGACTCCCATAGGTGAATGCAGGGGGGCTATGAGAAGCTCGCTGGTGACTCCCATAGGTGAATGCAGGGGGGCTATGAGAAGCTCGCTGGTGACTCCCATAGGTGAATGCAGGGGGGCTATGAGAAGCTCGCTGGTGACTCCCATAGGTGAATGCAGGGGGGCTATGAGAAGTTCGCTGGTGACTCCCATAGGTGAATGCAGGGGGGCTATGAGAAGCTCGCTGGTGACTCCCATAGGTGAATGCAGGGGGGCTATGAGAAGCTCGCTGGTGACTCCCATAGGTGAATGCAGGGGGGCTATGAGAAGCTCGCTGGTGACTCCCATAGGTGAATGCAGGGGGGCTATGAGAAGTTCGCTGGTGACTCCCTTAGGTGAATGCAGGGGGCTATGAGAAGCTCGCTGGTGACTCCCTTAGGTGAATGCAGGGGGCTATGAGAAGCTCACTGGTGACTCCCTTAGGTGAATGCAGGGGGCTATGAGAAGCTCGCTGGTGACTCCCATAGGTGAATGCAGGGGGGCTATGAGAAGCTCGCTGGTGACTCCCATAGGTGAATGCAGGGGGGCTATGAGAAGCTCGCTGGTGACTCCCATAGGTGAATGCAGGGGGCTATGAGAAGCTCGCTGGTGACTCCCTTAGGTGAATGCAGGGGGGCTATGAGAAGCTCGCTGGTGACTCCCATAGGTGAATGCAGGGGGGCTATGAGAAGCTCGCTGGTGACTCCCATAGGTGAATGCAGGGGGGCTATGAGAAGCTCGCTGGTGACTCCCTTAGGTGAATGCAGGGGGGCTATGAGAAGCTCGCTGGTGACTCCCTTAGGTGAATGCAGGGGGGCTATGAGAAGCTCGCTGGTGACTCCCATAGGTGAATGCAGGGGGGCTATGAGAAGCTCGCTGGTGACTCCCATAGGTGAATGCAGGGGGGCTATGAGAAGCTCGCTGGTGACTCCCATAGGTGAATGCAGGGGGGCTATGAGAAGCTCGCTGGTGACTCCCATAGGTGAATGCAGGGGGGCTATGAGAAGTTCGCTGGTGACTCCCATAGGTGAATGCAGGGGGGCTATGAGAAGCTCGCTGGTGACTCCCATAGGTGAATGCAGGGGGGCTATGAGAAGCTCGCTGGTGACTCCCATAGGTGAATGCAGGGGGGCTATGAGAAGCTCGCTGGTGACTCCCATAGGTGAATGCAGGGGGGCTATGAGAAGTTCGCTGGTGACTCCCTTAGGTGAATGCAGGGGGCTATGAGAAGCTCGCTGGTGACTCCCTTAGGTGAATGCAGGGGGCTATGAGAAGCTCACTGGTGACTCCCTTAGGTGAATGCAGGGGGCTATGAGAAGCTCGCTGGTGACTCCCATAGGTGAATGCAGGGGGGCTATGAGAAGCTCGCTGGTGACTCCCATAGGTGAATGCAGGGGGGCTATGAGAAGCTCGCTGGTGACTCCCATAGGTGAATGCAGGGGGCTATGAGAAGCTCGCTGGTGACTCCCTTAGGTGAATGCAGGGGGGCTATGAGAAGCTCGCTGGTGACTCCCATAGGTGAATGCAGGGGGGCTATGAGAAGCTCGCTGGTGACTCCCATAGGTGAATGCAGGGGGGCTATGAGAAGCTCGCTGGTGACTCCCTTAGGTGAATGCAGGGGGGCTATGAGAAGCTCGCTGGTGACTCCCATAGGTGAATGCAGGGGGGCTATGAGAAGCTCGCTGGTGACTCCCATAGGTGAATGCAGGGGGGCTATGAGAAGCTCGCTGGTGACTCCCATAGGTGAATGCAGGGGGGCTATGAGAAGCTCGCTGGTGACTCCCATAGGTGAATGCAGGGGGGCTATGAGAAGTTCGCTGGTGACTCCCATAGGTGAATGCAGGGGGGCTATGAGAAGCTCGCTGGTGACTCCCATAGGTGAATGCAGGGGGGCTATGAGAAGCTCGCTGGTGACTCCCATAGGTGAATGCAGGGGGGCTATGAGAAGCTCGCTGGTGACTCCCATAGGTGAATGCAGGGGGGCTATGAGAAGTTCGCTGGTGACTCCCATAGGTGAATGCAGGGGGGCTATGAGAAGCTCGCTGGTGACTCCCATAGGTGAATGCAGGGGGCTATGAGAAGCTCACTGGTGACTCCCTTAGGTGAATGCAGGGGGCTATGAGAAGCTCGCTGGTGACTCCCTTAGGTGAATGCAGGGGGCTATGAGAAGCTCACTGGTGACTCCCTTAGGTGAATGCAGGGGGCTATGAGAAGCTCGCTGGTGACTCCCATAGGTGAATGCAGGGGGGCTATGAGAAGCTCGCTGGTGACTCCCATAGGTGAATGCAGGGGGGCTATGAGAAGCTCGCTGGTGACTCCCATAGGTGAATGCAGGGGGGCTATGAGAAGCTCGCTGGTGACTCCCATAGGTGAATGCAGGGGGGCTATGAGAAGCTCGCTGGTGACTCCCATAGGTGAATGCAGGGGGCTATGAGAAGCTCACTGGTGACTCCCTTAGGTGAATTCAGGGGGCTATGAGAAGCTCGCTGGTGACTCCCTTAGGTGAATGCAGGGGGCTATGAGAAGCTCACTGGTGACTCCCTTAGGTGAATGCAGGGGGCTATGAGAAGCTCGCTGGTGACTCCCATAGGTGAATGCAGGGGGGCTATGAGAAGCTCGCTGGTGACTCCCTTAGGCATAGAAATTATAGTGACCTACAGGTGTGAAAGAGCAACTGGAAAGAAGAAGCAGCAGGTTTTACCCCTAAACAACAATGCAGCTGTGTAAGGCTCTGTTCACACCGGCTGTAAATACGGAGCTTTTCAAGGGAAAACAGCCTCTGATTTTCAGCCGTCTTTTATGCATCAAACGTTTTTTTGATGTGTTTTTTACGTCCGTTTTTGGAGCTGTTTTTCTATTGACACAATGAAAAACGGCTCAAGAAATGACACGCACTTCTTTTTTACGGGGCATTTTTTTACGCGCCGTTTGTCAAAAAAATAAAAATAAACGCACCATGGGAACTAAATGTCGTTTTTCCCATTGATATCAAAGGGCAGATGTTTGGAGGCGCTCAGCCCCCGTATTTTCAGCCGTTTTTTGGGGCGTTCACAGCACGAAAAAACGTCTGAAAATAAACCGTTTGAACATAGCCTAAGAGTTTCAGAGCTGCAGGAAGCCGGTTCCCACGGTGTAGATGCAGCGTACATTGTGGCCTATAGCTCTGTTCATCCTGTGCCTCCTGGTTCATGCATTAGAATGGTAAAGCTACAGTGACTGCTGCCACCTATACATGCAGATCTGTAGGGATCAGGAAACACTGTAAAGGTGGATTTCTGACAGGTAACGATCGCCGCACGTCGATCGCCGCACGATTAGCTCCATTTACATGGAGCAATGGTCAAAATGTGCGGGGAATGTTAAAATGCTTGTTTATCCCCATACATTTCCATTTTGACAGTAACACCTCCCCTGTTAAGGGCTCTTACACATGACCGTGTGCGTCACCCGAGTCCCGTCCGTGATCCGTGGAAAGATAAGACCTGTTCATGGATCGGAGAGTCGGGTCACTTTTCACAGACCTGATTCAACCATCGGGTGAAAACTATTGGGTGCCACTCAGATGCCGGGGGAAAAAAGGCCCAAGTGGCACCTGGTCGTGTGCAAGAGTCCTAAAACCTGGATCTAATAAAAGCAGGTGATGCCGATTTAGATGCAGAATGTATTGTGATCTAGAGATTTGTTCATCCTGTGCTTCCTGGTTCATGAATAGAATGGCACAACTACAGTGAAGACTGACATACAGGCAGAGTAGTAAGTAAGAAAGAGCAGCAGGTCTGAAGCTCCGTATAACAGGGCAGATCGTGTGCATTGGGTGAGCACGGTGCCATGCGAGATCCAGATTTTGGGTGCAGTGAGTGGATATCTTAAAGAATATTTCCATCCAAACGGTAAAAAAATTGTTACATTTAGGAGTTAGTGCAATAATTATTCTTTCCTAATTATATAGTGTCCAGTCTGCACAAGCAGAGCTGTAATGTAAAGCATGGGGGAGGGACAGTGCAGCCATCCGAGCCTCTGATGAGAACATATATGTAATATACGGTCTTCACTGTATACAGCCCGCCTCTGTATTATTTACTGGGCGTCTGCCGTGATTTATCCTCCTGTCTTTAGATTCACCAGATTTTGCTTTCAGAAGGAAAATTTATTTCAAGTGCAAAATTTTTCTACTTTAATATTAAAAAAAATATCTGGAGGATTATTGTTGTGCTGAATCTGGGGGTGTTTGATTTCTGGTGCGATGAAAGGAGGAATGTGGTAGTGTTCAGCCAGCTGGCCGCCACGTGCATTAGTCAACACGCCCCCCGAGGCCAATGATTGTGTGCGGACATGGTTTATCCAATTAGATCCCAATAAATGAGACTCGCTGTCCGGAGATGGACGCCTCGTGATCGGCACCTCCGTCTTCTGCTCTGATCTTATATGATCTATATCATATAACCTGTGATTACCGCATACACAGACTTCTAGAGCAGGGACAGATCTCCATCCAGGACGGCTGCAGAGGCTTCCAGTTCACCCCAGAGTCCCTCTCCTGCTGCAGATTGGGGTGACCTGATGCAATGCTCGTCCCTGGGATTGTAACCCGGATTAGATCTGGAGTTTTATTTTATGAAACCATTGGTTTGATAGGATTTCCTGGGGCAGGCAGGGGAGGCACGGTTTGTCTCTCCTGCATTTTACTATGTATAGATCACTTACACCAGACAGGGTTTGTCACCGCGCAGCCAATCACGTGTTCTTGCCTACCAAAACCCACCATGCCCCCCTTCACTCTACAATGAAAGGAGCCTTCAACCCATCCTGATTTTGTCTCTTGTTTCTCTGTCCTATCTTTCTTTCTTTTTTTATCCCCATTTCATCCACAAAGTTTCCTCCTCAGTCTTTTTGTTTTTAAAAATGTAATTGACATATTCTCAAGGAATATATTATGGCAGAAATTGGTATGGAAGTGCTATTTGAGCTCCACACTTCTGGGATAGGAAGTAGCTGTGTGATATCAACCATATTCACTCTGATGGGGCTAGTTTCTCTGTCACCCGGTCACCCAGAGGATCCTCATCCCATCCCTCCCACTATAAAGAGACACGCTTGAGACAAGTTCTGGTATCCGTGACCAAATGTTTATTTGTCCATCTGAGATTATGCCCCACCGGACGAAGCCTCCATCCTCCTTTATAGCCTAGAAGGTATTGATGGAAAGTGTCATTTAATGGTGACCTCAGCGGCGGAGGAAGTAGCTATCTTCTCCTATTCAATAGAAACCCATATGGCTGCACCTTGGACATAACTGCGGAAAGGCCTAGGTCACATGTAGCAGTTTTATTGTCCATCCCAAGACTCGGACCCCAAACAGTTTTTGTTCAGATATTTTGGATAACATTTTTCCCTGTATACCTCTCTCAAAGACTTCTAAACCGGGGTATGTGGTAGACTATGGACCTGAATTGATTAATTATAAGAGATGAGACGATCTGCTGCTCCAATTTATTTTACAGAAACCCTAAATGCAGATATTAAGGGTTTCCGCCTGCAGGGGAGCAGACTTTGTTGACACAATCCACTGTCCTTGTCCGCTCCTCCTCCTCCTCCTCATCACTGCTATGTGACATACAGCTCCACTAGGTGATACTGGGGTCACCTCTCCATTTTATAAATTGCTTTATTAGGGGGGATCAGAGCCTGAATCTTTCCACCATTTACTTATTATTTTTTTTAAATAAATAAGTCCAATTTCTGTGCTGATTAATTTCCTAATTAAATCTTTTTTAACAGTCAGAACTTAGTTTTTCCGATACAGAGTTCCAAATACCCTACGTAGAATTAAATGAAGCTGCCTTAAGCCACCACTAGAGGGAGCTGACTGCATACTGCACTATTATTGAGCTCTATGTATAAACAGTATGCAGTCAGCTTCTAAGCTCCCTCTAGTGGTGGCTTCAGGCAGCTTAATCATTTAATTCTATGTCTATGCAGTGGATTTGGAGCTCTGTATCCGAGAAAAATAAGCCCTGACTGTTATAAAGATCTATTGAGAAATTAATCAGCACAAAATGTTGGACTCAAAACCCACGTGGTGTTAAAATGTGGACGTTCACTATAAGCTTGCGACGTCCCAGGCAGAGAGGAGTCCAACTCTACCGGTCATGTAACGGCTATGTAAACCTCGGAAAGGGATTATATATATATATTCGTGTGTTTGATGCAACTTTATAATTCATTTTTATTCATTATTTTCACTTTTTGAGATCCAGCAGCTGAATCCTGTACCTGTCAGATCTGCGGGACTGATGGGTTAAGTGTCAGCGGGTGCTGCGGGTCTCTGATCTGACTACTTTTTGAGAAACGTGAGACCCCCGAGTTATGCATGACCTCCCCTGACCAGCCACCCCACCTCGGGGTCTGATGTACACACCGCGCTGACACAGGACATACCTTCATAATCTAATCTGATGATTCACTGCGTCCAGTCTCAGTCCTAACCACTGTTTCTATTAACTTCCATCAGACGTCTTTACACAAGACCAGAAAATTCTTTATCTATTCTGGGAAAATCAACAGGACAGTTGGAGCAGGATTATTTGCAGCACTGAACATTCTTCTCCTCGTTAACATATTTGCTGATTGATTCAGTGGAAATTCAGTCAAGAAGGTTTTTTCTGTAATACTTGGGTTGGGCGTTTCATAACCAGGCTCACTGAGGGGCAGCTACATCTTGAAGAGGGTAGTGGCGGTGGCGGTGGCGGCGGCGTGCTTCAACCATCGAGGCGCACAGTATCCAGGACTTGGGGCTTTGGGTCTTCTACACTGACCGGAAAGAAGGACATGTGACACATAAGGAGGGGGACATGCTGCATCTATGATTTACTTTATTTGTGAGGCAGGAAGTAGCTTGCTTCTCCTCCTATTTGAATTTTCGATAGAAATGAATATACATGCAGCCTGGGACATAACTGCATGAAAGGAATAATAAGACGCACATTTTTTTTTATTCTTTACTGGTTTTCTTCAGCTTGTAAGTTAGTGAACCTCGAAAATAGGTATAAATGAAGAAATTGTTCTGTAAAAGGTTTTGTTTCTGGTTTCAGGTAAGTAAAGCTTACTGGGATATTCCAGCCATTTACATTTCTCCCTTATCCATGAGATGGGGGAAGGTACAACTTCTAGGACCCCACTGAACGCTCGGATAGAGGACCCCTGTCAGCTTTCCTGGGGTCCTGCACAGTGAGAAGGATATGGAGGGGTTCTCTCACTATGATTGACTGCTAGAAATAGCTGAGAGAGTGAGGAGGGGGATCTTATGGGTGACCAGGTGACAGAAAAAGCAGCCCCATGACAATCAATATGGCTGGCAGGATGTAGTTGTCATACAAAAAAAAAAAAAAAAAAAGGAAACTCCTCCTTCTATATAAAACCATTCTATAAGAGGCTTTATCTAGTTAGAGACTCCATTGTACGTGTGCTGGATTTTGGCTTTTTAAAAAAAAAAATATTTTAGTGTAGCAGAGTGCGCAGCGTGTGAGTATTAACTATTCCCCATTGTTTTACATGTAAGATTACTAGTGAATATTACAATGAACAAGTGTCATGATCTGAGCTCCTCTCCTGGCCGGGGGCCATAACGCTCCGCTGCTAATTGACTGAGGTGAACCCTTCGTGTTTATCCCGTCCCATTAAAATGCCACATAAGGACAGAGAAACCACAAGGAAGTCTATGGGATAATCAGTGTCAGTCTCCATGTCTCAGGCTGCGTATCATCTGCTTAATGAGAAACAGGATCTGTCTTCATGTGTGTAGACAGAGGTTATTAGAGAGAGCTCCGCTACTAACCACCAACTACCTGTACCGGAATAGTGAGTGCGCCGGAGTCTGCAGAGTAACACTCGCGGTACACGTCTCCGCTATACAGAGGGCCATGAACACTACTGGACATGACCATACAAGTTACACCCATGTATAATGCTCCGCAATTGCATCTTGTGCTGATTTACTGAGTTACACGTCATATACTTCAGCCCCAGCCAGAGCTGCAATTCTTATACACCAGTCACATCCAGAGCTGCATTCACAATTCTTACACTCCAAATTTATCCAAAGCTGCATCCACAATTCTTCAATATTTGAATCCTATTTAGAGCTGTAGTCGCAATTCTTATACACCAGTCACATTCACAATTCTTACTCTGTTTGCATCCAAAGCTGCATTTACATAGTATATATAGTTACATAGTTACATAGTTTGTACGGTTGAGAAAAGACACATGTCCATCAAGTTCAACCAAGGGATGGGAAAGGGGAAGTAAAAATTTCTACACATAGGAGCTAATATTTTTTTGTTCTAGGAAATGATCTAAGCCTTTTTTGCAGCATCTCCTGTCCCTGCTGTGACGGCTCCTGCGGTGTCTCCTGTCCCTGCTGTGACGGCTCCTGCGGTGGCTATTCCATAGATTCACAGTTCTCACAGTAAAGAAGGCTTGTCGCCGCTGCAGGTTGAACCTTTTTTTCTCCAGACGGAGGGAGCGCCCCCTTGTTTTTTGAGGGGGTTTTACATTGAGAAGGATTTCACCATATTTTTTGTATGTGCCATTAATATATTTATATAAGTTAATCATGCCCCCCCTTAGTCGTCTTTTTTCAAGACTAAATAGGTTTAATTCTTTTAATCTTTCCTCATAACTTAAATTCTCCGTGCCCCTTATTAGCTTTGTTGCTCTTCTTTGTATTTTTTGCTCCTTTCTATGAACTGGAGCCCAGAACTGAACTGCATATTCTAGATGAGGCCTCACTAATGCTTTGTAAAGTGGTAATATTACATCCCTGTCCCGTGAGTCCAGGCCTCTATAATACACGACAATATCCTGCTGGCCTTTGAAGCAGCTGATTGACACTGTGCTGTTATTTACGCTATGATGTACAAGTACACCCAGATCCTTCTCAACAAGTGTAGCTCCCTCGAAGGCCGAATTCACATGAAAAACTTCACAACTGAGGTGCAGCGGTGCTGTACACTGCGGGTCGCGTTATCACGCACCCTCCATAGACTAGAGTCTATGGTGGGATGCGCCAAGCGCAAAAAAATAGCACACGTCCTATTTTCTCACGGACCATTTACGCGCTCCGTTGAAACAACAACCGTGGGAACGGCCACATTGAATTATATAGGTCCGTGTGACGGCCGTTGTTTCAATGACCATCACACGGACCTATTGCACATTCCTGTGTGAATTAGGCCTAAGACATACGATGCTGCAGGTTGTTGGTACCCAGATGCAGAACTTTACATTTATCTACATTAAACCTTATTTGCCAAGTGGACGCCCAAACACTCAGTGCGTCCAAATCAGCTTGTAATTTACAAACCTCTTCCATAGACTGAACATTACTACATAACTCTGTGTCATCTGCAAAAATAGAAATAGTGCTATGAATCCCATTCTCTATAGTCCGGTCCAGAATTATTTGGACAGTGACACAAGTTTCGGCATTTTAGCTGTTTACCAAACATATTGAATATCCAGTTCTATAATGAATATGGGCTTAAAGTGCAGACTCTCAGCTTTAATTTGAGGGCATTCACATCCTAATTTGAGGTAGGGTTTAGGAATTACAGCTCTTTCATATGCAGCTGCTTCTTTCTCAAGTGACCAAAAGTAATTGGACAATTATCTCAAAAGCTATTTAATGGGCTGCATGGACTATCCCCTCATTAATCCATCATCAATTAAGCAGGTAAAATGTCTGGAGTTGATTCCAGGTGTGGCATTTGCATTTGGAAGCTGTTGCTGTGAACCCACAACATGAGGTCAGAGGAGCTCTCAATGCAAGTGACACCGACCATCGTCCGGCTGAAAAAAAAATGAAGAAATCCATCAGAGAGAAGCACAAATGTCAGGAGTGGCCACATCAACAGTCTGGCGCATTTTTATTTTTTTTAAACGCGCACTGGTGATATCGTGACCTCCAAAAGGCCTGGACGTCCACGGAAGACAACAGTGGTGGATGATCGCAGAATCCTTTCCATGGTGAAGAAAAACCCCTTCACAACATCTACCCCAGTGAAGAACACTCTCCTGGAAGTAGGTGGATCAGTATCTAAGTCTACCATAAAGAGAAGACTTCATGAGAGCAAATACAGAGTGTTCACCACAAGGTGCAAACCAATAATCAGCCTCAAAAATAGAAAGACCGGATTAGACTTTACCAAACAACATCTAAAGAAGCCGCCCAGTTCTGGAACAGCATGAAACTAAGATCAACCTGTCCCAGAATGATGGGAGGAAGAAAGTATGGAGAAGGCTTGGAACGGCTCATGGTCCAAAGCCACCACATCCTCTGTAACACATGGTGGGGGCGGTGTGATGGCACGGTGGAGGCGGTGTGATGGCACGGTGGAGGCGGTGTGATGGCACGGTGGGGGCGGTGTGATGGCACGGTGGAGGCGGTGTGATGGCACGGTGGAGGCGGTGTGATGGCACGGTGGAGGCGATGTGATGGCACGGTAAAGGCGGTGTGATGGCACGGTGGGGGCGGTGTGATGGCACGGTGGGGGTGGTGTGATGGCACGGTGGAGGCGGTGTGAGGGCACGGTGGAGGCGGTGTGATGGCACGGTGGGGGCAGTGTGATGGCATGGGCATGCTTGGCTGCCTGGCACTGGGTCACTAGTGTTTATTGATGATGTGACTGAGGACAGAAGCAGCCGGATGAATTCTGAAGTGTTCAGGGATTTACTTTCTGCTCAGATTCCACCACATGCAGCAGGTTGATTGGACGTCGCTTCACAGGACAGATGGACAATGATCCATAACATCATGCGAAAGCAACACAGGAGATTATAAGGAAAGAAGTGGAATATTTAGCAACGGCCGAGTCACCAGATCTCAACCCGATCCAGCATTTCACCCCGATCCAGCATTTCACCCCGATCCAGCATTTCACCCCCGATCCAGCATTTCACCCCCGATCCAGCATTTCACCCCCGATCCAGCATTTCACCCCCGATCCAGCATTTCACCTGCAGAAGACAAAACTTAAGGCAGAAAGAGCCACAAACAAGCAACAAGTGAAGTTGCCGCAGTAACGGCCTCACAAAGGAGGAAACCAGCGTGTGGTGATGTCCATGGGGTCCAGACTTCAGGCCGCCGTTGCTGCACAGGATTCTCTACAAAGTGTTAAAAAAAATACATTTTATGTATGGGAAAGTTCATTTGTCCAATTACTTTTGAGCCCCTGGAATGAGGCGGCCGTGTAGAAAAATGGCGGCAATTCCTAAACGTTTCACAGGAGATTTTTTGTTCAACCCCAAGAATCAAACCTGAAAGTCTAAACTTCAATTGTATCTCAGATGTTTCATTTCACATCCAATGCAGTGGCAGCAAAACCCAAATCATGAAGATTGTGTCACTGCCCAGATCATTCTGGACCTAACTGTATATCATTAATAAATAAGTTGAATAATAGTGGTCCCATCACAAATCCCTGGGGTCACCACTTACAACTGGGGACCATTCAGAGTAGGAATCATTGACCACAACTCTGGATACGTCCTGGAGACAATTCTCAATCCAATTACAAACTCTACTATCTAAACTTATATTCGCTTGCAGTTTCCTTCCTGAGTAGCTGACTAAGGGGGAGGGGTTAGCTGGTACCAGGTGGTATAAATCAGGCCTCAGTACTCTGTAGAGCCTGCTCTGTGGCTTGAAAAAACAAGTGGGTTGTAGATCAAGTGGAGTTCCAAAAACCGGAGTTCAAAAGAGGCGTTAAAGCCCCTGTAAGTGCTCTTCTACTTCTTTTTCTTTTTGATTAACACCTGTTCGCTGTTTTTTTTGTAACTGGGATAATGGATAGCAAGATTGAAGGTTTTCTTCAGTGCACAGTTTGCCATATGTATGCACGACTGGAGCCGGAGTTCCAGGGTGAGTATCTCTGTGGCAGATGTGAGCATGTTGTTCACCTGGAAGCTCGTATTAGAGATCTGGAGGAGCAGAATGCAACACTGAGGAGGATAGACAATCTTGAGCTGAGCTTGCTGCTCACGGAGCATGCAGTTAGTGGGTTAGAACTGGAGGGTGAAGACATGGGTGAGCAGGATCAGGTAAGTAGCTGGGTTAATGTAGTTAGGGGCAGTAGAAAGGGGTCAAAGACAAGGAAGGCCGATCCGGTTTCTGACATTCCAGGCAAAATTGCCAAGTTGGGTGATGATGCGAGGGTGTCAGTCTCAGAAATGGCAGCCCTAGTTTATACTAATCTCCCAAACAGCCGGGAGAACAGCCCAGCTAGTAGTCGGTGGGATGGTAATGCAGGTAAGCCAAGACAATTGATAGTTGTAGGGGATTCTATAATCAGGAAGACGGATAGAATAATTTTTCGCCAAGACCACCTCAACCGAATGGTTTGCTGTCTCCCTGGTGCCAGGGTTCGGCATGTGGTGGAACGGGTGGAGAAATTGCTGGGAGGGGCTGGTGATGATCCAGCTGTCGTGGTCCATGTCGGTACCAACGACAGAATAAATGGTAGGTGGAGGAGCCTTAAGAATAATTTTAAAGAACTAGGCTACAAGCTGAAGGGAAGGACCTCCAAGGTTGTATTCTCAGGAATACTGCCTGTGCCATGCGCATCACAGGAAAGACAGCGGGAGCTCAGGGAGGTAAATGCATGGCTGAAGTCTTGGTGTAGAGGAGAAGGATTTGGGTTCCTAGAGCACTGGGCTGACTTTTCATTGGGGTACAAACTGTATTCTGCAGATGATTTGCACCTAAATGGAAGGGGGTCCGCTGTGCTGGGGGAGAGAATTCTAGCTGGGGTGGCGGAGTATTTAAACTAGGGCTGAGGAGGGAGGTCAATGTAGAAAAAAAAGGGGTAGCCACGTTAGAGAGGGGTCAGACTATATTGGTGGGGGGAGAAACAATGTGGGGAGAGGACTAGGCAACAAGATAAGGAGATCCTTTGGTTACAAAACATCAGTGTAAATAAAAAGGCCCAATTTATGTCAAATCACATTTCTGATAATAAAAGTGAAAAACTGACAGGCAAGTTAAAGTGTATGTTCACAAATGCCAGAAGTCTAGCAAGCAAAATGGGGGAGCTGGAGGCCTTTATACTGGAAGAAGATATCGATATAGTTGGTGTTGCTGAAACATGGCTGGACTCTTCACATGACTGGGCTGTAAATCTACAGGGTTTTACACTGTTTCGGAAAGACAGGACAAATAGGAAAGGCGGTGGTGTATGTCTGTATGTGAGAAGTGATATGAAGGCGGTGGTGTATGTCTGTATGTGAGAAGTGATATGAAGGCGGTGGTGTATGTCTGTATGTGAGAAGTGATATGAAGGCGGTGGTGTATGTCTATGTGAGAAGTGATATGAAGGCGGTGGTGTATGTCTGTATGTGAGAAGCGATATGAAGGCGAGTGTGAAAGAGACAATAGTGGGTGAAGACTGTGAGGAGGTTGAAACCTTGTGGGTGGAATTAGAAAGGGAGGTAAACACTGAAAAAATTACTTTTGGTGTAATCTATAGACCCCCCAATATAACTGAGGAGATGGAAGGTCAAATATATAAACAGATGGAGCGGGCTGCACAGGCGGGTACTGTAGTGATAATGGGAGATTTTAATTTCCGGGATATTAATTGGTGTCAGGGTTCAGCTTCAACTGCAAAGGGGAGACATTTCCTCAACCTGTTGCAGGAAAATTTTATGGGCCAGTTGGTGGAAGACCCGACTAGAGGTGAAGCTCTGTTGGATCTGGTGATTTCTAATAATGCAGATCTTGTTGGGAATGTCAATGTTCGTGAAAACCTCGGTAACAGTGATCATAATATAGTTACATTTTACCTATACTGTAAATAACAAACGCAGGCTGGGAGGGTAAAAACATTTAATTTTAAGAAAGCCAATTTCCCCAGGATGAGGGCGGCAATTCAGGATATAGACTGGGAAGAACTAATGTCAAATAATGGGACAAATGATAAATGGGAGATTTTCAAATCTACTTTGAGTAATTATAGTGCAAAATGTATTCCTATAGGTAACAAGTATAAACGACTCAAATTAAACCCCACATGGCTTACACCTTCTGTGAAAAGGGCAATACATGACAAAAAAAGGGCATTTAAAAAATACAAATCTGAGGGTACAGCTGTAGCCTTTGTAAAATATAAAGAGCTTAATAAAATCTGTAAAAATGTAATAAAATTAGCAAAAATACAAAATGAAAGGCAGGTGGCCAAGGATAGTAAAACAAATCCTAAAAAATTCTTCAAGCATATAAATGCAAAAAAGTCCAGGTCTGAACATGTAGGACCCCTAGATAGTGGTAATGAGGAGTTGATCACAGGGGATCAAGAGAAGGCAGAGTTACTAAATGGGTTCTTCAGCTCTGTATATACAACAGAAGAAAGAGCAGCTGATGTAGCCGCTGCCGGTGCTGAGGAGCTGATGTAGCCGGTGCCAGTGCTGAGGAGCTGATGTAGCCGGTGCCAGTGCTGAGGAGCTGATGTAGCCGCTGCCAGTGCTGTTAATACATCAGTTGATATACTGAATTGGATGAATGTAGATATGGTCCAAGCTAAATTAAATAAAATAAATGTGCACAAGGCCCCGGGACCAGATGGGTTACACCCTAGAGTTCTTAAAGAGCTTAGTCCAGTTATTTCTGTCCCCCTTTTCATAATATTCAGAGAATCTCTAGTGACTGGTATAGTGCCAAGGGACTGGCGCAGGGCAAATGTGGTGCCTATTTTCAAAAAGGGCTCTAGGTCTTCCCCGGGTAATTATAGACCAGTAAGCTTAACATCCATCGTGGGGAAAATGTTTGAGGGGCTATTGAGGGACTATATACAGGATTATGTGACAATAAATAGCATTATAAGTGACAGTCAGCACCGTTTTACTAAGGACAGAAGTTGTCAAACTAACCTAATCTGTTTTTATGAAGAGGTGAGCAGAAGTCTAGACAGAGGGGCCGCTGTGGATTTAGTGTTTTTGGACTTTGCAAAGGCATTTGACACTGTCCCCCATAGACGCCTAATGGGTAAATTAAGGACTATAGGTTTAGAAAATATAGTTTGTAATTGGATTGAGAATTGGCTCAAGGACCGTATCCAGAGAGTTGTGGTCAATGATTCCTACTCTGAATGGTCCCCGGTTATAAGTGGTGTACCCCGGGGTTCAGTGCTGGGACCACTATTCAACTTATTTATTAATGATATAGAGGATGGGATTAATAGCACTATTTCTATTTTTGCAGATGACACCGAGCTATGTAATATAGTTCAGACTATGGAAGATGTTCATGAATTGCAGGCAGATTTAAACAAACTAAGTGTTTGGGCGTCCACTTGGCAGATGAAGTTTAATGTAGATAAATGTAAAGTTATGCATCTGGGTACCAACAACCTGCATGCATCATATGTCCTCGGGGGAGCTACACTGGCGGATTCACTTGTTGAGAAGGATCTGGGTGTAATAATCTGCAGCATCATATGTCCTAGGGGGCGCTACACTGGGGGAGTCACTTGTTGAGAAGGATCTGGGTGTAATAATCTGCAGCATCATATGTCCTAGGGGGCGCTACACTGGGGGAGTCACTTGTTGAGAAGGATCTGGGTGTAATAATCTGCAGCATCATATGTCCTAGGGGGAGCTACACTGGGGGAGTCACATGTTGAGAAGGATCTGGGTTTACTTGTAAATCATAAACTCAATAACAGCATGCAGTGTCAATCAGCTGCTTCAAAGGCCAGCAGGATATTGTCGTGTATTAAAAGAGGCCTGGACTCGCGGGACAGGGATGTAATATTGCCACTTTACAAAGCATTAGTGAGGCCTCATCTAGAATATGCAGTCCAGTTCTGGGCTCCAGTTCAGGCCTCATTTACACGAGCGTGTGCGTTTTGCGCGCGCAAAAAACGCAGCGTTTTGCGCGCGCAAAAGGCACTTGGCAGCTCCGTGTGTCATCCGTGTATGATGCGCGGCTGCGTGATTTTCGCGCAGCCGCCATCATAGAGATGAGGCTAGTCGACGCCCGTCACTGTCCAAGGTGCTGAAAGAGCTAACTGATCGGCAGTAACTCTTTCAGCACCCTCGACAGTGAATGCCGAACACAATATACACCAACCTGTGAATAAAAAAAGACTTTCATACTTACCAAGAACTTCCTGCTTCCCCCAGTCCGGGCTCCCGGCCGTTGCCTTGGTGACGCGTCCCTCTCTTGTCATCCGGCCCCACCTCCCAGGATGACGCCGCAGTCCATGAGACCGCTGCAGCCTGTGATTGGCTGCAGCCTGTGCTTGGCCTGTGATTGGCTGCAGCTGTCATTTGGACTGAACTGTCATCCCGGGAGGTCGGACCGGAGTTATCGGTAAGTCAGAACGTCTTTTTTTTTTTACAGGTTCATGGATTTTCGGAGCGGAAGTCACTGTCCATGGTGCTGAACCAGTTTAACGCTTTCAGCACCGTGGACAGTGACTGTCTCCTGACGTCGCGTACCCGAACATTTTTTACCGGTTTCGGTCAAAACGAGTTTGGCCGAACCCGGTGAAGTTCGGTGCGCTCATCTCGAATTTGACACTCCGTTTGGATGTTTGTAAACAGAAAAGCACGTGGTGCTTTTCTGTTTACATTCAGGAGTTTGACAGCTCTTGCGCGAATCACGCAGTTCGCACGGAAGTGCTTCCGTGCGGCATGCGTGGTTTTCACGCACCCATTGACTTCAATGGGTGCGTGAGTGCGCGAAAAACGCACGATTATAGAACATGTCGTGAGTTTTTGTCTGCGCACACGCGCTGAGCGCAATTCACGCATCGTCTAAACTGCCCCATTGACTAATATAGGTGCGTACGACATGCGTGCAAAGCACGCGCGTCGCACGCGCGTATAATACGTTCGTGTAAATGATGCCTCATAGAAAGGATGCCCTGGAGTTGGAAAAAATACAAAGAAGAGCAACGAAGCTAATAAGGGGCATGGAGAATTTAAGTTATGAGGAAAGATTAAAAGAACTAAACCTATTTAGCCTTGAGAAAAGACGACTAAGGGGGGACATGATTAACTTATATAAATATATTAATGGCACATACAAAAAATATGGTGAAATCCTGTTCCATGTAAAACCCCCTCAAAAAACAAGGGGGCACTCCCTCCGTCTGGAGAAAAAAAGGTTCAACCTGCAGAGGCGACAAGTCTTCTTTACTGTGAGAACTGTGAATCTATGGAATAGTCACCGCAGGAGCCGTCACAGCAGGGACAGTAGACACCGCAGGAGCCGTCACCGCAGGGACAGTAGACACCGCAGGAGCCGTCACCGCAGGGACAGTAGACACCGCAGGAGCCGTCACAGCAGGGACAGGAGATGGCTTTAAAAAAGGGTTAGATAATTTCCTAGAACAAAAAAATATTAGCTCCTATGTGTAGAAATTTTTCCTTCCCTTTTCCCGTCCCTTGGTTGAACTTGATGGACATGTGTCTTTTTTCAGCCGTACTAACTATGTAACTATATATTCCTTAATTTAGACGTCTATGAGGGACAGTGTCAATATACAATTCTAATACATCAGTTCCATCCAGAGCTGCATTCACAATTCTTACACTACTATCACATCCAGAGCTGCATTCACAATTCTTACACTACTATCACATCCAGAGCTGCATTCACAATTCTTATACACAGTCATATCAAAATCTGCATCTACGATTCTGCTGGTTGGTAATTAGAATCGAACTCCCTCATAACCGGAGCCGTTGTCCTGTGCAGATTCCACTTGGCGATGGATCCAGATATCGGATACATCGCAGTTCTGTCCTCTGGCGCTGAGGGTCCTTGAGCCGCCGATCACCTCCATTCGTTCACTATTGTATAACCTGTACAGTGTGGGTGCTGGGTTACAGCAGGGTGAAGCTTAGGGGTGCAGGCTGCAGTTTCACCCTAGTGTATGAGCCCCTCTGCCACATATACAGACCGCAGTCCTATAAATGTCCAGTAGAGGCCGGTTCACGTCTGGGACTGATTCCTCGGCTGTTTCCATAACTCCCTTAGTAGTCAGTGTAGAGCGCTGCACGCCCGCCCACCTCCCCATTCATTCTCTGCCTGGATATGGCAGCCGCCTCAGCGGGCAGCTTGGATGCCCCCCTCATTGTTCCTGGAGCTCGGACCTGCATCTATAAGACATTTATGACATTCATGTTCCCGTCTACATGGAAAGATCGGAAACACTTGCAGCAGAGCGGGCGGCGGGCAATGTACGGCATCATCCAGGAGTAGATACAGCAGCGGCCTATAGTGACGGACGAGGCACGACCCTCTACTACATGAGTGCCACGCTAATAGAATGCAAGCCCTGTGGACCAGCTCCTATATACAGTGTGTGTGTGTATATATATATATTACTGAATTGCCACTTTAAGAGATACCAGTCCTTTCACGATTGGCTCTTCCGTGTACATATCAGACACGTGACCCCGGACGCAGCAGAAAAGCAATGTGATCAAGTTTTCCGTGGATCAGTTTCAGTGGGACCCACATTAAAATGGGAAAATCCAGTGATCTGAGCGGCTTGGAATGAGGCCCGGTCATCGGTGCTCATCTAGTCGGGGGCAGTATTTAAAAAACGGACGACCTCGTGAGCTTTTCTCGTGCAGCGGTGTGGGTGGGGGGGGGGGGGTTTACTGAGAATAGTGTGATCGAGGAGAAACATCCAGCGAGAGGGGATCCTGCGGACGTCACCAACTTGTCAATGACGGGTCAGAGGAGGATGTCAGGAATCGTTCTCCGAGACAGGCGGTGCAGCCGAATACAGCGCTGACTCTCCAACTAACGTGTCCGAACGCACAACTCCCCGCTCCTCAGCGCGGATGACCGAAATCACAGACGACCAGTGCCGGTTTCACTGAGCAGTGGACTGGAGACACATCGCCTGGTCAGATGCTGATGGGAGGGTCAGAATTTGGCGCGGGAGGCATGAAGCGATCAACACGTCCTGTCAGGTGTGAACAGTTCCGGCTGGTGGAGGTGGAGTAATGGGGTGGGGGGAGGATTTCTTGGCACCTCGGCTCCTCTGATACCTGTGGATGGACGGGCTGAGCAGTGGGACTTACCTAAGCATTGTGACCACGTTCATCCCTTCCTGGCGGCCGTTTACCCCATGGCAGAAGGAAACTTTACCGTGAGAAGCGATCCTGTCCGCATGGCCGATATTCCTGCAGAACGATGTCATCACCTGGTGGAGTCCATGTCACGGCGAATTGCTGCGATTCTGAAGGGCAAAGGACGACTAGATGGCGGTCAATAATAAAGGGGCCATACGGTGTGGATTTTGATTAGAGAACGTTGATGCGCCAGGAGTGGGGATAATTGGGAACATTTACTGCGTTTTATAGAAAAGCTCCGAACATCTGTAGATGACATCAGCGGGAGCCGCACGTGTTCCTCGCTCCTACAGTATCTAGAACCCTGGAGACGAGCGCGGCCGCAGTGATGTCATCTCACCGGGGAGGGATCATAATAGACTTATTGTGATAGAAGGAAAGACCGAGGCCGACAGCCCTAAACAATGCTCCATTATAACGTTATAATGACTCCAGCCCCCGCACGTCACATTATATTCACCTATACGAGATCATCAGTGCAAATATGTCAGACGTGATGTGTACAATCTGATATCACGCAATCCGACAAAACATCATACAATCAGATCAGACCTTATACAATCTTTGATTTCTCAAGAATCGATTAATCTGAAATTCATCGCTCGCACTTTCCCAGGAGACTATTATGTAATGAGATTTAGCAACTGTAAATGATGGGGGGTGTAGTGCCGTGTGCTCATGTTGAAACAATATGACACAGAAAAGGCTTAGATACAGCGGCTCAGCAGCCAGTAACACACATGATAGGATTAGATACACAGCTCAGCAGACAGTATCACATATGATAGGATTAGATACAGCAGCTCAGCAGACCGTATCACCCATGATAGGATTAGATACAGCTCAGCAGACAGTATCACACATGATAGGATTAGATACAGCTCAGCAGACAGTATCACACATGATAGGATTAGATACACGGCTCAGCAGACAGTATCACACATGATAGGATTAGATACAGTGGCTTAGCAGACAGTATCACATGATAGGATTAGATACAGTGGATCAGCAGACTGTATCACACATGATAGGATTAGATACACAGCTCAACGGGCAGTATCACACATGATAGGATTAGATACAGTGGCTCAGCAGACTGTATCACACATGATAGGATTAGATACACAGCTCAGCAGACAGTATCACAAATAATAGGATTAGATACAGCAGCCCTGCAGACAGTATCACCCATGATAAGATTAGATACAGTGGTTCAGCAGCTTCTGGTGGACGATGCGGTTGTGTCCTTGCAGCAGCCTCCTCGTCTCTGGTAACAGGAGGGCAGTTCCTATATTTATTTTGGATTTGCACATTCTGCGTCAATCTTTCCTGATACTTTAAAGATCTGATTCCCAAGAACACAGTGACTCACCGCGCGGCCCACACGCTTTACTGCATGTCATGATGGGATGTGGCAAGTGTAGCAGCAGTCACTATTCCCGGAGGGGGGTGCTGGGGCTCATGTATACAAATGTCCAGAACAGGTTACTGTCCTTCTAGAGTGTTACCACTAGGGGGAGCTGGCTGAAGACTTTAATGGGAGCTTTTATAATCTGTTTGCAGTGAGCTCCCCCTAGTGGCGGCTGGAGACAGAATTTTATTACTAAGGGCTCATTTGCATCACGATTATTGGCCTGCGTTTGACATAAGCTCCCAATGTACAGTTTATGTTAAACGTAGGATGTGGCGGATGTCTAACAGTAAATGAAATCAGCGGTGCTGGATAAAAGATGAGGTGACGCCGCGTAGAGCTCGATCCAACAATAATAATCAATAGAGACAGAGGCAGCACTCCAAATTGTCATCTTTTTAATAATCCTTGCAATGTTTCAACCCTCTGTGGGATCTGAGGATTTTTATAAGGTTGTCTGACAGTGTCATCCCTCCCCCATAGACTATTATGGCATCCGTTTAACGTTTGCATCATGGAAAGCCCATGACATATATGATTAACAGATGCCTGGGACGTATGTCATACTGTGGCATATGTCACCTATAGGCTCTCATGTTAAAAAAAAACGTATACCGTGTGGTCTGATTTTTTGCGGGATCATTGTATGGAATAGTGTCGTCTAGTACGCTACTCAATACCTCCGAAAAAAAGCAAAGATATACTGACGTATAATAGCCCGATGGAACCGTATGGACACGTTTAGTGTGTACGCTGAACGAAGGGCAAAAACGTAATGTGAACAGGGCCTTAACTTTATGCTGAAGGGAAGGAGAGGATTTTTATTATAAATATTGAGCACCGGCCCCTGTATAGAAATATTCTGAAGTTCAGCACACATGTTGGACCTTTAAACGGAAGGAGATTCAGAGATAAAAAGTTCTGTTTTTTAATTTCTCACCTCTCACAGATCTTTCCTTGCTGTCATTGAATGGGAACATTCTTACTTACATCCAGATACTGAGAACCCATTCTGACCTAGTCCTGCTCACACAGCTGGGCTTGTCACATTGTATTAGTGTAGGTGATGAGTCTGGACACCCGGCCAATCAACTTTACCTGCACCTACAGTGTGAAGAAGTGGCAGAACCTTTCATTATACGATGATTATACGCAGCGGAGTCCCGTTATTATGAGCAGCAGGTAATATCCAGAGTAACCGCCGTGTGCAGCCCGGACAGCAGTAGACGGGCGGGCAGTGACTCTATAAGGTGCTGGTCAGTGGTCTCCGGAATCTGGCGGTCGCGGACTGCAGAACATCGCTTATTTGCTGGAAGGTGCGCAGGGGAGGATCCACAGAGCGAACAAGATGATCGAGGTCCCACAGATGCTGAATTGGGTTCAGGTCTGGAGAATTAGGGGCCAGGGAAGTACTTGGAGGTCTTGGTCGGCTCTTCCTGTCGGACATTTCTAGCCGTGTGACATGTCGCATTGTCTCGCTAGAAGATTCCACCTACCCCAGGGAAGACAGTCAGCATGTAGGGGGGACGTGACCTGCGACCATGGATTCATATCCAAATCTCTTCAGAGCCGTCCACATGGATGAGGGGCCCAGAGAACGCCATGAGACATCCCCCGACCATAACGCTGCCGCCACCGGCTCGTGTTCTTCCAGCAATGATTTTCACGATGAGCTGCTCCACTGTAGCGTCGTCCGATCCTCGCAGCCGACCTTCACCTCTCACATCGATGGCGCGTGGTGCTCCGCAGTTTCCACGTCAGTTATTCCCAATGGCGCCATTTGTCCGCTCACGATACACTGTCCCCACAGCAGCACGCGAACAGTGAGAAATACCGCCACCCGTGGCCCGAAAGCCGATAATTATCCCTCGGCAACTCTGATAAATCGCCCCTTTTACCCAGGACAACGAGTGATGTGATCAGACAGCCGATCACCCACCTTATATACCCACCGAGCCCCTGACACATCACTTCCTGCATCGGATGTGCTCATAATAATGTGACTCCAGCGTTTATACCTATTGTGGCGGCCTCAGTTACCGGCGCTCTATACTCACCTCCAGGCGTCTTCTGCGGCATCGCTCCTCTCCTCCCTGCTCGGCTTCTGACGGCCGCTCCAGCCGCCGCTTACTCCACTGGGTCGTAGTGGCGCTGACCCTTGTGTTCCTAAAGGACCAGCGGGCACCAATTTTTATATCTCCCACTACTCTGCCAGCTCTGGTGCTCCCTGCCAGATTGATTTGGTTCCCCTGCTGTCTAGTTTCTGATTTATTAGACTCCACTCCCCAGAGTCCAATCTCTTGGCGTCCAGGAGGGTTCACATCGCCCCCTGCTGGCCCAGTTACAGACCATATCTTGGGCTTCGTCGCACCATTTTTTTTATGCAGGTCCCCATCAGTCCTGCAGTCATCCTTGATAGGCTGATAATAGGGGACAATAGCTTGTATTCACCTGTCCTACTGTCAGCCTCTCTGCAGCAAGAAATGTCTGATAACAGAGAACAATAGATTGTAATTCCATCAGTAAAGGGAGAGGGGATAGCCTGCAGGGTGACATGGACTGACCACAGCGTACACATTGCTGTCCATAATTTGGGGGGTGATGAGAATTGTACCCGCGTGTGGAGGAGCACAGATCTACATCGGAGGATCGGTTATAACGCGCCCTCTCTCTGCCTCATCAGCGCCAACAATAACGCGCGGTCACTGTACGAAACCGATGTCAGAATCCCCCACTTTCCTGTGAGTAATCTGAAATATCTCCCGGCACAGCTGCACCTCCAGATCTGCGCGCGCTCTCCTCAGGAATGTCCCGCGGATCGTTATTTTCAGAATTAATAAATATTTGTACGGCGTTTTTTTTATTTTTTTATTCCACCCTCATTATCAATGTGGAAACAGACAGTAAACAGCGCACGGGCCGTGGAGCGATCACCACGCGACTCGTGTGTTCTGCACCAAAAAAGGAGTCTCGGCCAAGGCTGTTTTTCTTGGGAAGCTTCTCGCACTTTTCAGTCTGATGATTCCAGAGAAAAATACGAGACCCCTGGTAATTGCAAACCCAAAAGAGAAGGAAATATGTGGTGTTTTCTCTGTGCGCAGCTGCTCTTCTTAGTATTTAGCAAAGTCCAAAGGACAAGTCCGAGGCTTTCAGCCTGGGCGCGGTGGTGCAGGAGGCGGGGGTCACATGACGGGACCCCCGGGGGGGCGACCACATCTAAGATGGTTTGCTCTTATGTGTAGGTGGATTTCTACGCGCGGAATATATTGTGATCCACAGCTGTGTTCATCCTGAGACTCCCGATTCATGAATAGAATTCCAGAACTAAAGTGACACCTGCACATTTTTACCTATTTTACTTATAGGACCGGTCACCTCTCCTGACACGTCTGGTTTACTTGTATTCCTCATAAAATATAAATTCTGGATCATCTTTTCTCAGAATACTACATTTTGTTCCTCCGTTATTCCTCCTAGAAATTTATGAACAAATTGACAGCTAGCTTTTACTAGTTGGGGGTGTGTCCTACACAGTCCGACACTGTCCAATCAGGGCTGAGACTAGGGGCACACCCCTTTGACGAGGGGAATGGTAACACATTTGTCAATTTATTCATACATTTCTAGGAGGAACAACAGAGGAATGAAAGAATGTTGAATAGAAATGTAGTGTTCTAAGTGAAGTTAGGTGACTGGTGTTTTGAGTATTGTAATATTGGCCATTTATTTTTTTGTTGATATCCCTAGTCACGTTTCAAGGCTCTGTTTAATCGGTCGCACATGATAGTCGCCTATAGGTGGCACTAGGGAGACCGTTTTCTGCAGATTTGCTCGCCTTTGTTCCAGCAAACAGTTTTATCGCCTTTCCACTTTTGGTTTTATGTAAGTGAAGCTTTACAATATAAATAAAAAGTCCACAACTTTCTAATATACTTTTGTGTTTCAATTCTGCACCGTTTTCCAGCTCTTTGCTTACTGTCAATGAATGGAAACTTTACAAGGGGCTGAAAACCATCGGCTGGGTTCACAGAGTCCAGTATTTATAATCTGGGGATTCGGACAGTGCCTCTAAGGGGTTAAATAGTGACAGATATCAGTGTCCCTTGGCCCCTGTTTTGGTCGGGTGCAGAGGAGCCTCGTTCCTTGTAGGTGGTTTCCATCAGAACTGCACAAATCTCGCTCCCCTCTTCTACGTTTTGCCCTCACGTTTACCAAAGTTTACATTTTTTGGGGTGGAAAAATCCGCTATTTACATCCCATAATCACAAGCATGCCCCCATCCGAGCCGCCATGCCTGCAGACCTTCCTGCACTGGTCCTGCCAAGAGGGGTTTTTGTTTTTGTTTAAAAGGAAATGTTCCCCAGATGGCGTCAGGGAGCGTCCAATCTATTTCTCCGTTCACCTCTTATATTTATGTTGAATTCTCCACGGAGATTTGTTTATAACAATATTTTGTCTGCAGAGGAGACGATGTATGCAGCTCCCAGGAAGGCAAATACAGCCGAATATATATATATATCTACTATGTAAACTGGTGTTGGGGAGAAATCTGTGGGATTTATACATTTATCAGCGGTGCCCTCTAGTGGTCAAAATCATGAAAATATTAATTCTGGGAAAACTACGCCATATGGCTGCATCGGGTAAATATACCCAGAATCTTAAACTACTCCAGTGACTTCTATCATTACCCCTCTGATTGCAGTTAATATAGAAAATGCAGAGTCACTGTGTACATACATTACATTACTTATCCTGTACTGATCCTGAGTTATATCCTGTATTATACTCCAGAGCTGCACTCACTATTCTGCTGGTGGAATCACTGTGTACATACATTACATTACTTATCCTGTACTGATCCTGAGTTATATCCTGTATTATACTCCAGAGCTGCACTCACTATTCTGCTGGTGGAGTCCCTGTGTACATACATTACATTACTTATCCTGTACTGATCCTGAGTTATATCCTGTATTATACTCCAGAGCTGCACTCACTATTCTGCTGGTGGAGTCACTGTGTACATACATGACATTACTTATCCTGTACTGATCCTGAGTTACATCCTGTATTATACTCCAGAGCTGCACTCACTATTCTGCTGGTGGAGTCACAGTGTACATACATTACTTATCCTGTACTGATCCTGAGTTACATCCTGTATTATACTCCAGAGCTGGACTCACTATTCTGCTGGTGGAGTCCCTGTGTACATACATTACATTACTTATCCTGTACTGATCCTGAGTTACATCCTGCATTATACTCCAGAGCTGCACTCACTATTCTGCTGGTGGAGTCACTGTGTACATACATTACATTATTTATCCTGTACTGATCCTGAGTTATATCCTGTATTATACTCCAGAGCTGCACTCACTATTCTGCTGGTGGAGTCACTGTGTACATACATTACTTATCCTGTACTGATCCTGAGTTATATCCTGTATTATACTCCAGAGCTGCATTCACTATTCTGCTGGTGGAGTCACTGTGTACATACATGACATTACTTATCCTGTACTGATCCTGAGTTACATCCTGTATTATACTCCAGAGCTGCACTCACTATTCTGCTGGTGGAGTCACTGTGTACATACATTACATTATTTATCCTGTACTGATCCTGAGTTATATACTGTATTATACTCCAGAGCTGCACTCACTATTCTGCTGGTGGAGTCACTGTGTACATACATTACATTACTTATCCTGTACTGATCCTGAGTTATATCCTGTATTATACTCCAGAGCTGCACTCACTATTCTGCTGGTGGAGTCACTGTGTACATACATTACTTATCCTGTACTGATCCTGAGTTACATCCTGTATAATACTCCAGACCTGCACTCACTATTCTGCTGGTGGAGTCACTGTGTACATACATTACATTACTTATCCTGTACTGATCCTGAGTTATATCCTATATTATACTCCAGAGCTGCACTCACTATTCTGCTGGTGGAGTCACTGTGTACACACATTACATTACTGATCCTGTACTGATCCTGAGTTACATCCTGTATTATACTCCAGAGCTGCACTCACTATTCTGCTGGTGGAGTCACTGTGTACATACATTACATTACTTATCCTGTACTGATCCTGAGTTATATCCTGTATTATACTCCAGAGCTACACTCACTATTCTGCTGGTGGAGTCACTGTGTACATACATTACATTATTTATCCTGTACTGATCCTGAGTTATATCCTGTATTATACTCCAGAGCTGCACTCACTATTCTGCTGGTGGAGTCACTGTGTATATACATTATATTACTTATCCTGTACTGATCCTGAGTTACATCCTGTATTATACTCCAGAGCTGCACTCACTATTCTGCTGGAGGAGTCACTGTGTACATACATTACATTACTTCTCCTGTACTGATCCTGAGTTACATTATGTAGTATACTCCAAAGCTGCACTGTGAAGGATTTGCCTGACACAGCTTCTGTGTCGTCGCCGGTTAATCAGCCTGCATCTGTTCCTAGGTCTGCTAGAGTAACTCTTTCTGCTACCACTCAGGCTAGTAGGCTGAGGAGTGGGAAAGCCTATCGCAGCCTGGCCAGACGGTTCTAGTTCCCGCCCTTAGTCCACTTATACCTTCATTTGCTGCTTGTCCTTTTTTCCTGTGATTCTCCTGTTTCTTGGCTCTGCTGTTCCTGCTGTTACTATTGACCTCTGCTTCATATTGACCCTGGCTTGACTGACTATTCTCCTGCTCTGCATTTGTTACCACGTACACTCCTGGCTTGACTCGGCTCGTCCACTACTCTGCCCCACATTCCTTAGCTTTTGTGTTCCCTTGTCTTGTTTGTCTGTTGTGCACATATTGAGTGTAGGGACCGTCGCCCAGTTGTACGCCGTCGCCTAGGACGGGCTGTGCAAGTAGGCAGGGACTGAGTGGCGGGTAGATTAGGGCTCACCTGTCTGTCTCCCTATCCTGACATTACATGCACTCACTATTCTGCTGGTGGAGTCACTGTGTACATACATTACTTATCCTGTACTGATCCTGAGTTACATCCTGTATTATACTCCAGAGCTGCACTCACTATTCTGCTGGTGGAGTCACTGTGTACATACATTACTTATCCTGAGTTACATCCTGTATTATACTCCAGAGCTGTACTCCCTATTCCGCTGGTGGAGTCACTGTGTACATACATTACTTATCCTGTACTGATCATGAGTTATATCATATATTATACTCCAGAGCTGCACTCACTATTCTGCTGGTGGAGTCACTGTGTACATGCATTACATTACTTATCCTGTACTGATCCTGAGTTATACCCTGTATTATACTCCAGAGCTGCACTCACTATTCTGCTGGTGGAGTCACTGTGTACATACATTACATTACTTATCCTATACTGATCCTGAGTTATATCCTGTATTATACTTCAGAGCTGCACTCACTATTCTGCTGGTGGAGTCACTGTGTACATTCATTACATTACTTATCCTGTACTGATCCTGAGTTATATCCTGTATTATACTCCAGAGCTGCACTCACTATTCTGCTGGTGGGGTCACTGTGTACATTACATTACTTATCCTGTACTGATCCTGAGTTACATCCTGTATTATACTCCAGAGCTGCACTCACTATTCTGCTGGAGGAGTCACTGTGTACATACATTACATTACTTATCCTGTACTGATCCTGAGTTACATCCTGTATTATACTCCAGAGCTGCACTCACTATTCTGCTGGTGGGGTCACTGTGTACATTACATTACTTATCCTGTACTGATCCTGAGTTACATCCTGTATTATACTCCAGAGCTGCACTCACTATTCTGCTGGTGGAGTCACTGTGTACATACATTACATTACTTATCCTGTACTGATCCTGAGTTGCATCCTGTATTATACTCCAGAGCTGCACTCACTATTCTGCTGGTGGAGTCACTGTGTACATACATTACTTATCCTGTACTGATCCTGAGTTGCATCCTGTATTATACTCCAGAGCTGCACTCACTATTCTGCTGGTGGAGTCACTGTGTACATACATTATGTTACTTATCCTGTACTGATCCTGAGTTACATCCTGTATTATACTCCAGAGCTGCACTCAGTATTCTGCTGGTGGAGTCACTGTGTACATACATTACATTACTTATCCTGTACTGATCCTGAGTTACATCCTGTATTATACCCCAGAGCTGTACTCACTATTCTTCTGGTGGAGTCACTGTGTACATACATTACATTACTTCTCCTGTACTGATCCTGAGTTATATCCTGTATTATACTCCAGAGCTGCACTCACTATTCTGCTGGTGGAGTCACTGTGTACATACATTACATTACTTATCCTGTACTGATCCTGAGTTACATCCTGTATTATACTCCAGAGCTGCACTCACTATTCTGCTGGTGGAGTCACTGTGTACATACATTACATTACTTATCCTGTACTGATCCGGAGTTACATCCTGTATTATACTCCAGAGCTGCACTCACTATTCTGCTGGTGGAGTCACTGTGTACATACAGTACATAACAATACTTTATCCGGTTCTCCCAAGGGCAATAAATAGAATTGTTTCTGATTCTTTGAATGTGACTAGAGTATAAAAATATGATGTTGAACTGAACAGCATGATTTTTTGTTTTCTCCTGTTGCAGTTGTACGTGATCCGGCTCGGTGTTTATGGTATTTTGGCGTGCAGTGATTAGTTGATGGTTTGGCGGGCGGGCGCTGTCTGTGGTAGGAGTGCAGGAGGCCCGGGCCAATCACCCACAAAACTTGTTTGTTTTGTCAGTCTCGCTCACGGAGAGAACATCGTGTTTACTGTTTCTGTAGTTTTTTTTCTCCCGCATTTCTATTTAGCAAACAAGAATGGGCGGTCGTCCGGGCTGCGTCTATCCTCTCCTCACCCCAGCGTCTAAAAACGTACACGCAGCAATGACTTTCAAGCCTCTCTGGCCCTCTGCCTGGAAGACCAACCAGTCTCCATCTGACCCACTGGTTCTGCTCTATAATAAAGCCGAGATGCTTTAAAGGGCCAACACCTTGAATTCTGGCCATCATTCCAAGATGGCTGGAAATCCTTCCACCCGCTGCCATTAATTCCTTGGCTCGCTAATTTGGCAATCAGAGGCCGAAAATAGATTTCAGATGTGTTTGTTTTGGAAGAACTGTGTACGATGCTAGAAATAGCTGCAAAGACGGTCAATAAAAAGGATATTACAGAGAATGATACGCATGAGCGGACACCGAGCCATGCTATAAAAGAGACGGCTGCCGCACCATTGGATGGCTGATCCCTGATCGCCTACTTTAAGGAGTAGTAAGGCCGGTGATGTGACTATAGAACACTGCAGCCCAGATCAGCGCAATGCATTGTGGGTATAATTGTAGCCAGCACTGGGTACACGTAAAGTTGAAGTAAAAAATTTAATCTCCTGCAAGATCACCCCTGTTGTATACAGACTAAACCAGCAGGGGGCGACAGACATGTGAGATCCTGTGCCCTGAGTGGGAAGCGAAATTGTAAATGCAGCTCTGGATGTGGCTGGAGTAGAAGTCAAAATGTGCTTAGTAAGTACAGCAAAGTATTGACCAAGTCACTTATTATATCTGGACTTTACCCGTATAATATTCCCGCTGCTGCAATTGTGCTGTGACAACTTGGAATCACTTGAGACAGGCCGCAGATCATCCTATTGAAGTAATTTAAAGGGAAACTCCTGTAATAAACTTACCTCACCGTGCTCCAGTGACGTCCTTCTTTCCCAGCCACCACAGCACTCCCCTTGTTTCCACGGCCAATCCCATTAGGGGGCCCAAGAGACTGGTTAGGTTTTTGACGCTGCCATATACTAGCAGAGACCCATGTATAGTCAGGAGTTTTCTCATCTATATACACAGTATATTTTTTTCTACTACTTGGTGTCTTTCTTGGACTCCGCTATTACCTCTAGAGTGTGACTCTGGGTCCTTGCAATGGATCAAACCCCCACCCTCCTCTTACACTGGATAATGGCACCTAGATCACCCGCCAAGCAGGACCGAGGTCACCGACTGCTGTGTCTATTCCAGTGAATGGGGTAGTGCTGCAGTTCCCTGCACAGCCAGTAGTCAGTAGTGCTGCTGTGTGGGGAAAACCTTTGAAGGATCGGTGGGGTTCCCAGCAGTCGGACCCTCATCAATGTTGATATGGTGTATCCTAGTAATATGCCGTCACTTTGTGATTGGATTTACCATTTATCCAGACCAGATTTCCGTTCCATCACACACTATGCGTATCGGCCTCTACTTTGAGCGGTCCACCCCTCTAGATGAAGGATATTTCAATGCAATTTTGAGTGGTCGTCTCAAAGAGGTTTCACTGTATTCAAGTTTACAGCGATGGTGTATGGCCCATAACTATTCACTTATTTGGGACAGACTCTGTTAAAGGTCCTACGGGACACATTGGGAAGATGCACCATTCTCTTGTGGAAGGAAGAAAACTGCCTCTCTAGTGCCACCGATATGTGACTACCCTGTAAGTCAGTGTCTGACCCATTATAGAGCCTTGAAGCAAGACTCGGCTATAGGTGGCAGTAGGGAGACAGTGTTCTTCCTTCTGGAGGAAAGCTATTTTGCATATTTATTCCCAGGAAGCATTGCCCCAGCTGGATCTCCACAAGGAGAACCAGGACCTTCCAAGAGCTGAGCCAAAAGGAGTAAATAATTATAACGGTTATAAGAAGAGCGTTCCTGCATTACTCATTTTGGAGATACTGTTGATAGCGCTCCCATGACTCTCCAGACAGAAGATTGTCCGGAGCTGCAGGAGTCCGTGCACCAAATGTTCCTGCAGTGAAGGCGAAATGAGGTGCAAAGTATTATAATGCAGGTGGTCCTATTATCGTACATGGTCCTTGTGGTTCCTCACTGGAAGACATAATGTGATGAGTTATCGGATCTTAAGACTAGAGTTAATCGCACGTCTCATTCAGACTTTTTAGGGGGTATGCAAATTATAAAGGGGGAGTCTGCAACTCGGGACTATTTGCCTCTAGAGGATCTCCATTCTCATTAAAGATTATTTGTGCCATAGACAGTGTAGAGGAAATGAGTAGATCCTTCTGATGTCGGCTTCCAGCTAGACCCCTCACCATCAGTGAGATACAATGAGAGGGGGGCTTGTCCAGAATTTGTGATTACATTACCTGACTGGACATTAGGAAATAAGGCACAGTTTGAAGAACCTAGATTTTAACAATGATACATTAATTAAAACAATATTAAGGTGAAGCTCCTCCTCCTTATTGAGGCTCCTCCCCTCGGTCTGTGTGTGGCAGTTTCTCTTCTTTTCTCAATGGAGATTTATTTGCTTGTAGTTTATAATCATTCTGTCCTTACTGTAATGGAAATCATCTCTTCATTTACTGACTTTCTGCTGAGCTTGTTCTTTTACACACCAGCCAATCAGAACATGCAGAGCTGCAGTGTAAAGCATAGGGGAGAAAATGAGCAGCAGTTTCAGCCCCTGATGATACAATGCAGCTTACCTGGAAAATATCCAGAGGTGGAACTTTTAAAACCACCACTAGACATTGGACCACAGATCTTTTATCTTGATCTATACTTGAGATACAAATTGTTGTGATGTTCTGCAGCATCCGTGGTTTGAGCACGTACCCTGCAGCTATACAGTTCTGGAGGTTCAGCCTGGGTAATAGCGGCTCGCAGGTTGCAGTCCCCGGGCACTTGGCATATTTTATATTCTTTACCACATATGGAAATAGTTCTGTCCGAAGGTGCTGAGCTCCTCATCCTTGGACACGGTACCCACATCCGAGGGCCAAGGTCCGCCAGTCCTGCCAGACATTGTAATCAGAAATGTTCTTATTTATCATAGAAAATCCATTCCTGGAATAGTTGTGTATGATGAGAACCATCCGCGAGGAAACAGCGTTACGCCACCCCACGCTCCGCACCCGCAGTCTTCCCTCTCCTCACTGCTCGTACTTATTTTATTCTTCCCATGTACATTTCTGACTACATATATAATAATAGATTGCCGGGTCACAACCACTAATGGCTGCCATCGTGGGGTTATCACCCATCCCCCAAAGACCCTTGAGTGGCGTATACCTCTACATTGTTGTATACAGTTTCATCTCTCCGCACTTCGTTACTCCTACTGCATACCTCCCAACCGCCCCGGATACAGCGGCACAGTCCCACATTATGGGTGGTGTCCCGGACAGCCTGTGGCATGTTCCGGATTTAACTGTATCTGCGTCCTCAGGATGGAGATACAGTTATATCCAATGCTGGAGCAGGGTGCTGTCAGCTCCCTGCTCCACCATTCACTATGTAACGCTGGTCATGAGTGGCTCGGCACATACAGGCGTGATACAGTGACGCCATCGCGCCTGTTTACGGTGAGCCGCACAATGCACAGCATGGAGGAGAGGGATCTCCTCGAATAGGTGCGTTTTTTTTTTGTTTGTTTTTGTATTAGGCACTATGGGGGCATTATACTGAGGGGAGGCACTATGGGAGCATGATACTTTGTAGACTGAACTGGGTGTGTATGGGCGGGGATTGGGCAGGGCTAGAGATGTGGCTTAAAAGGGAAAAATATTGCCACGGCTCTTACCTGCAGTCCTATGTAACACCACAGATAACACAGTGATAACTCTCTGAGTACAGATAATGTAGTAGATGTTACCTGCAGTCCTATGTAACACCACAGATAACACAGTGATAACTCCCTGAGTACAGATAATGTAGTAGATGTTACCTGCAGTCCTATGTAACACCACAGATAACACAGTGATAACTCTCTGATTACAGATAATGTAGTAGATGTTACCTGCAGTCCTATGTAACACCATAGATAACACAGTGATAACTCCCTGATTACAGATAATGTAGTAGATGTTACCTGCAGTCCTATGTAACACCACAGTGATAACTCTCTGAGTACAGATAATGTAGTAGATGTTACCTGCAGTCCTATGTAACACCACAGATAACACAGTGATAACTCTCTGAGTACAGATAATGTAGTAGATGTTACCTGCAGTCCTATGTAACACCACAGATAATACAGTGATAACTCTCTGAGTACAGATAATGTAGTAGATGTTACCTGCAGTCCTATGTAACACAGATAACACAGTGATAACTCTCTGAGTACAGATAATGTAGTAGATGTTACCTGCAGTCCTATGTAACACCACAGATAACACAGTGATAACTCCCTGATTACAGATAATGTAGTAGATGTTACCTGCAGTCCTATGTAACACCACAGATAACACAGTGATAACTCTCTGAGTACAGATAATGTAGTAGGTGTTACCTGCAGTCCTATGTAACACCACAGATAACACAGTGATAACTCTCTGAGTACAGATAATGTAGTAGGTGTTACCTGCAGTCCTATGTAACACCACAGATAATGCAGTGATAACTCTCTGAGTACAGATAATGTAGTAGATGTTACCTGCAGTCCTATGTAATACCACAGATAACACAGTGATAACTCTCTGAGTACAGATAATGTAGTAGATGTTACCTGCAGTCCTATGTAACACCACAGATAACACAGTGATAACTTTCTGAGTACAGATAATGTAGTAGTGGTACCTGCAGTCCTATGTAACACCACAGATAACACACAGTGATAACTCTCTGATTACAGATAATGTAGTAGATGTTACCTGCAGTCCTATGTAACACCACAGATAACACAGTGATAACTTTCTGAGTACAGATAATGTAGTAGTGGTACCTGCAGTCCTATGTAACACCACAGATAACACACAGTGATAACTCTCTGAGTACAGATAATGTAGTAGATGTTACCTGCAGTCCTATGTAACACCACAGATAACACAGTGATAACTCTCTGAGTACAGATAATGTAGTAGATGTTACCTGCAGTCCTATGTAACACCACAGATAACACAGTGATAACTCTCTGAGTACAGATAATGTAGTAGATGTTACCTGCAGTCCTATGTAACACCATAGATAACACAGTGATAACTCTCTGAGTACAGATAATGTAGTAGATGTTACCTGCAGTCCTATGTAACACCACAGATAACACACAGTGAGAACTCTCTGAGTACAGATAATGTAGTAGATGTTTCCTGCAGTCCTATGTAACACCACAGATAACACAGTTATAACTCCCTGATTACAGATAATGTAGTAGATGTTACATGCAGTCCTATGTAACACCACAGATAACACAGTGATAACTATCTGAGTACAGATAATGTAGTAGATGTTACCTGCAGTCCTATGTAACACCACAGATAACACAGTGATAACTCTCTGAGTACAGATGATGTTGTAGATGTCCCCTGCAGTCCTATGTAACACCACAGATAACACAGTTATAACTCCCTGATTAAAGATAATGTAGTAGATGTTACCTGCAGTCCTATGTAACACCACAGATAATACGTGATAACTCTCTGAGTACAGATAATGTAGTAGATGTTACCTGCAGTCCTATGTAACACCGCAGATAACACAGTGATTACTCTCTGAGTACAGATAATGTAGTAGATGTTACCTGCAGTCCTATGTAACACCGCAGATAACACAGTGATTACTCTCTGAGTACAGATAATGTAGTAGATGTTACCTGCAGTCCTATGTAACACCACAGATAACACAGCGATAACTCTCTGAGTACAGATAATGTAGTAGATGTTACCTGCAGTCCTATGTAACACCACAGATAACACAGTGATAACTCTCTGAGTACAGATAATGTAGTAGATGTTACCTGCATTCCTATGTAACACCACAGATAACACAGTGCTAACTCTCTGAGTACAGATAATGTAGTAGTGTTACCTGCAGTCCTATGTAACACCATAGATAACACAGTGATAACTCTCTGATTACAGATAATGTAGTAGATGTTACCTGCAGTCCTATGTAACACCACAGATAACACAGTGCTAACTCTCTGAGTACAGATAATGTAGTAGATGTTACCTGCAGTCCTATGTAACACCACAGATAACACAGTGATAACTCTGAGTACATATAATGTAGTAGTGTTACCTGCAGTCCTATGTAACACCACAGATAACACAGTGCTAACTCTCTGAGTACAGATAATGTAGTAGATGTTACCTGCAGTCCTATGTAACACCAGAGGTAACACACAGTGATAACTCTCTGAGTACAGATAATGTAGTAGTGTCACCTGCAGTCCTATGTAACACCACAGATAACACAGTGATAATTCTCTGAGTACAGATAATGTAGTAGATGTTACCTGCAGTCCTATATAACACCACAGATAACACAGTGATAACTCTCTGAGTACAGATAATGTAGTAGATGTTACCTGCAGTCCTATGTAACACCACAGATAACACAGTGATAACTCTCTGAGTACAGATAATGTAGTAGATGTTACCTGCAGTCCTATGTAACACCACAGATAACACAGTGATTACTCTCCGAGTACAGATAATGTAGTATGTGTTACCCGCAGTCCTATATAACACCACAGATAACACAGTGATAACTCTCTGAGTACAGATAATGTAGTAGATGTTACCTGCAGTCCTATGTAACACCACAGATAACACAGTGATAACTCCCTGATTACAGATAATGTAGTAGATGTTACCTGCAGTCCTATGTAACACCACAGATAACACAGTGCTAACTCTCTGAGTACAGATAATGTAGTAGATGTTACCTGCAGTCCTATGTAACACCAGAGGTAACACACAGTGATAACTCTCTGAGTACAGATAATGTAGTAGTGTCACCTGCAGTCCTATGTAACACCACAGATAACACAGTGATAATTCTCTGAGTACAGATAATGTAGTAGATGTTACCTGCAGTCCTATATAACACCACAGATAACACAGTGATAACTCTCTGAGTACAGATAATGTAGTAGGTGTTACCTGCAGTCCTATGTAACACCACAGATAACACAGTGATAACTCTCTGAGTACAGATAATGTAGTAGGTGTTACCTGCAGTCCTATGTAACACCACAGATAATGCAGTGATAACTCTCTGAGTACAGATAATGTAGTAGATGTTACCTGCAGTCCTATGTAATACCACAGATAACACAGTGATAACTCTCTGAGTACAGATAATGTAGTAGATGTTACCTGCAGTCCTATGTAACACCACAGATAACACAGTGATAACTTTCTGAGTACAGATAATGTAGTAGTGGTACCTGCAGTCCTATGTAACACCACAGATAACACACAGTGATAACTCTCTGATTACAGATAATGTAGTAGATGTTACCTGCAGTCCTATGTAACACCACAGATAACACAGTGATAACTTTCTGAGTACAGATAATGTAGTAGTGGTACCTGCAGTCCTATGTAACACCACAGATAACACACAGTGATAACTCTCTGAGTACAGATAATGTAGTAGATGTTACCTGCAGTCCTATGTAACACCACAGATAACACAGTGATAACTCTCTGAGTACAGATAATGTAGTAGATGTTACCTGCAGTCCTATGTAACACCACAGATAACACAGTGATAACTCTCTGAGTACAGATAATGTAGTAGATGTTACCTGCAGTCCTATGTAACACCATAGATAACACAGTGATAACTCTCTGAGTACAGATAATGTAGTAGATGTTACCTGCAGTCCTATGTAACACCACAGATAACACACAGTGAGAACTCTCTGAGTACAGATAATGTAGTAGATGTTTCCTGCAGTCCTATGTAACACCACAGATAACACAGTTATAACTCCCTGATTACAGATAATGTAGTAGATGTTACATGCAGTCCTATGTAACACCACAGATAACACAGTGATAACTATCTGAGTACAGATAATGTAGTAGATGTTACCTGCAGTCCTATGTAACACCGCAGATAACACAGTGATTACTCTCTGAGTACAGATAATGTAGTAGATGTTACCTGCAGTCCTATGTAACACCGCAGATAACACAGTGATTACTCTCTGAGTACAGATAATGTAGTAGATGTTACCTGCAGTCCTATGTAACACCACAGATAACACAGCGATAACTCTCTGAGTACAGATAATGTAGTAGATGTTACCTGCAGTCCTATGTAACACCACAGATAACACAGTGATAACTCTCTGAGTACAGATAATGTAGTAGATGTTACCTGCATTCCTATGTAACACCACAGATAACACAGTGATAACTCTCTGATTACAGATAATGTAGTAGATGTTACCTGCAGTCCTATGTAACACCACAGATAACACAGTGCTAACTCTCTGAGTACAGATAATGTAGTAGATGTTACCTGCAGTCCTATGTAACACCACAGATAACACAGTGATAACTCTGAGTACAGATAATGTAGTAGATGTTACCTGCAGTCCTATATAACACCACAGATAACACAGTGATAACTCTCTGAGTACAGATAATGTAGTAGATGTTACCTGCAGTCCTATGTAACACCACAGATAACACAGTGATAACTCCCTGATTACAGATAATGTAGTAGATGTTACCTGCAGTCCTATGTAACACCACAGATAACACAGTGCTAACTCTCTGAGTACAGATAATGTAGTAGATGTTACCTGCAGTCCTATGTAACACCAGAGGTAACACACAGTGATAACTCTCTGAGTACAGATAATGTAGTAGTGTCACCTGCAGTCCTATGTAACACCACAGATAACACAGTGATAATTCTCTGAGTACAGATAATGTAGTAGATGTTACCTGCAGTCCTATATAACACCACAGATAATACAGTGATAACTCTCTGAGTACAGATAATGTAGTAGATGTTACCTGCAGTCCTATGTAACACCACAGATAACACAGTGATAACTCCCTGATTACAGATAATGTAGTAGATGTTACCTGCAGTCCTATGTAACACCACAGATAACACAGTGCTAACTCTCTGAGTACAGATAATGTAGTAGATGTTACCTGCAGTCCTATGTAACACCACAGATAACACACAGTGATAACTCTCTGAGTACAGATAATGTAGTAGATGTTTCCTGCAGTCCTATGTAACACCACAGATATCACAGTGATAACTCTCTGAGTACAGATAATGTAGTAGATGTTACCTGCAGTCCTATGTAACACCACAGATAACAGTGATAACCCTCTGAGTACAGATAATGTAGTAGTGTTACCTGCAGTCCTATGTAACATCACAGATAACACGGTGATAACTCTCTGAGTACAGATAATGTAGTAGATGTTACCTGCAGTCCTATGTAACACCATAGATAACACAGTGATAACTCTCTGAGTACAGATAATGTAGTAGATGTTACCTGCAGTCCTATGTAACACCACAGATAACACACAGTGATAACTCTCTGAGTACAGATAATGTAGTAGATGTTACCTGCAATCCTATATAACACCACAGATAACACAGTGATAACTCTCTGAGTACACATAATGTAGTAGTGTTACCTGCAGTCCTATGTAACACCACAGATAACACAGTGATAACTCTCTGAGTGCAGATAATGTAGTAGATTTTACATGCAGTCCTATGTAACACCACAGATAACACAGTGATAACTCTCCGAGTACAGATAATGTAGTAGATGTTACCTGCAGTCCTATGTAACACCACAGATAACACAGTTATAACTCCCTGATTACAGATAATGTAGTAGATGTTACCTGCAGTCCTATGTAACACCACAGATAATACGTGATAACTCTCTGAGTACAGATAATGTAGTAGATGTTACCTGCAGTCCTATGTAACACCGCAGATAACACAGTGATTACTCTCTGAGTACAGATAATGTAGTAGATGTTACCTGCAGTCCTATGTAACACCACAGATAACACAGCGATAACTCTCTGAGTACAGATAATGTAGTAGTGTTACCTGCAGTCCTATGTAACACCACAGATAACACAGTGATAACTCTCTGAGTACAGATAATGTAGTAGATGTTACCTGCAGTCCTATGTAACCACAGATAACACAGTGATAACTCTCTGAGTACAGATAATGTAGTAGATGTTACCTGCAGTCCTATATAACACCACAGATAACATAGTCATATCTCTCTGAGTACAGATAATGTAGTAGATGTTACCTGCAGTCCTATGTAACACCACAGATAACACAGTGATAACTCTCTGAGTACAGATAATGTAGTAGATGTTACCTGCAGTCCTATGTAACACCACAGATAACAGTGATAACCCTCTGAGTACAGATAATGTAGTAGTGTTACCTGCAGTCCTATGTAACACCACAGATAACACAGTGATAACTCTCTGAGTACAGATAATGTAGTAGATGTTACCTGCAGTCCTATGTAACACCATAGATAACACAGTGATAACTCTCTGAGTACAGATAATGTAGTAGATGTTACCTGCAGTCCTATGTAACACCACAGATAACACACAGTGATAACTCTCTGAGTACAGATAATGTAGTAGATGTTACCTGCAGTCCTATGTAACACCACAGATAACACAGTGATAACTCCCTGATTACAGATAATGTAGTAGATGTTACCTGCAGTCCTATGTAACACCACAGATAACACAGTGCTAACTCTCTGAGTACAGATAATGTAGTAGATGTTACCTGCAGTCCTATGTAACACCAGAGGTAACACACAGTGATAACTCTCTGAGTACAGATAATGTAGTAGTGTCACCTGCAGTCCTATGTAACACCACAGATAACACAGTGATAATTCTCTGAGTACAGATAATGTAGTAGATGTTACCTGCAGTCCTATGTAACACCACAGATAATACAGTGATAACTCTCTGAGTACAGATAATGTAGTAGATGTTACCTGCAGTCCTATGTAACACCACAGATAACACAGTGATAACTCCCTGATTACAGATAATGTAGTAGATGTTACCTGCAGTCCTATGTAACACCACAGATAACACAGTGCTAACTCTCTGAGTACAGATAATGTAGTAGATGTTACCTGCAGTCCTATGTAACACCACAGATAACACACAGTGATAACTCTCTGAGTACAGATAATGTAGTAGATGTTTCCTGCAGTCCTATGTAACACCACAGATATCACAGTGATAACTCTCTGAGTACAGATAATGTAGTAGATGTTACCTGCAGTCCTATGTAACACCACAGATAACAGTGATAACCCTCTGAGTACAGATAATGTAGTAGTGTTACCTGCAGTCCTATGTAACATCACAGATAACACGGTGATAACTCTCTGAGTACAGATAATGTAGTAGATGTTACCTGCAGTCCTATGTAACACCATAGATAACACAGTGATAACTCTCTGAGTACAGATAATGTAGTAGATGTTACCTGCAGTCCTATGTAACACCACAGATAACACACAGTGATAACTCTCTGAGTACAGATAATGTAGTAGATGTTACCTGCAATCCTATATAACACCACAGATAACACAGTGATAACTCTCTGAGTACACATAATGTAGTAGTGTTACCTGCAGTCCTATGTAACACCACAGATAACACAGTGATAACTCTCTGAGTGCAGATAATGTAGTAGATTTTACATGCAGTCCTATGTAACACCACAGATAACACAGTGATAACTCTCCGAGTACAGATAATGTAGTAGATGTTACCTGCAGTCCTATGTAACACCACAGATAACACAGTTATAACTCCCTGATTACAGATAATGTAGTAGATGTTACCTGCAGTCCTATGTAACACCACAGATAATACGTGATAACTCTCTGAGTACAGATAATGTAGTAGATGTTACCTGCAGTCCTATGTAACACCGCAGATAACACAGTGATTACTCTCTGAGTACAGATAATGTAGTAGATGTTACCTGCAGTCCTATGTAACACCACAGATAACACAGCGATAACTCTCTGAGTACAGATAATGTAGTAGTGTTACCTGCAGTCCTATGTAACACCACAGATAACACAGTGATAACTCTCTGAGTACAGATAATGTAGTAGATGTTACCTGCAGTCCTATGTAACCACAGATAACACAGTGATAACTCTCTGAGTACAGATAATGTAGTAGATGTTACCTGCAGTCCTATATAACACCACAGATAACAGTCATATCTCTCTGAGTACAGATAATGTAGTAGATGTTACCTGCAGTCCTATGTAACACCACAGATAACACAGTGATAACTCTCTGAGTACAGATAATGTAGTAGATGTTACCTGCAGTCCTATGTAACACCACAGATAACAGTGATAACCCTCTGAGTACAGATAATGTAGTAGTGTTACCTGCAGTCCTATGTAACACCACAGATAACACAGTGATAACTCTCTGAGTACAGATAATGTAGTAGATGTTACCTGCAGTCCTATGTAACACCATAGATAACACAGTGATAACTCTCTGAGTACAGATAATGTAGTAGATGTTACCTGCAGTCCTATGTAACACCACAGATAACACACAGTGATAACTCTCTGAGTACAGATAATGTAGTAGTGTTACCTGCAATCCTATGTAACACCACAGATAACACAGTGATAACTCTGTGAGTACAGATAATGTAGTAGATGTTACCTGCAGTCCTATGTAACACCACAGATAACACACAGTGATAACTCTCTGAGTACAGATAATGTAGTAGTGTTACCTGCAATCCTATATAACACCACAGATAACACAGTGATAACTCTCTGAGTGCAGATAATGTAGTAGATTTTACATGCAGTCCTATGTAACACCACAGATAACACAGTGATAACTCTCCGAGTACAGATAATGTAGTAGATGTTACCTGCAGTCCTATGTAACACCACAGATAACACAGTGATAACTCCCTGATTACAGATAATGTAGCAGATGTTACCTGCAGTCCTATGTAACACCACAGATAATACGTGATAACTCTCTGAGTACAGATAATGTAGTAGATGTTACCTGCAGTCCTATGTAACACCGCAGATAACACAGTGATTACTCTCTGAGTACAGATAATGTAGTAGATGTTACCTGCAGTCCTATGTAACACCACAGATAACACAGCGATAACTCTCTGAGTACAGATAATGTAGTAGTGTTACCTGCAGTCCTATGTAACACCACAGATAACACAGTGATAACTCTCTGAGTACAGATAATGTAGTAGATGTTACCTGCAGTCCTATGTAACACCACAGATAACACAGTGATAACTCTCTGAGTACAGATAATGTAGTAGTGTTACCTGCAGTCCTATGTAACACCACAGATAACATAGTCATATCTCTCTGAGTACAGATAATGTAGTAGATGTTACCTGCAGTCCTATGTAACACCACAGATAACACCACAGTGATAACAGTTGAGTACAGATAATGTAGTAGATGTTACCTGCAGTCCTATGTAACACCACAGATAACACCACAGTGATAACTCTCTGAGTACAGATAATGTAGTAGATGTTACCTGCAGTCCTATGTAACACCACAGATAACACAGTGATAACTCTCTGAGTACAGATAATGTAGTAGATGTTTCCTGCAGTCCTATGTAACACCACAGATATCACAGTGATAACTCTCTGAGTACAGATAATGTAGTAGATGTTACCTGCAGTCCTATGTAACACCACAGATAACAGTGATAACCCCCTGAGTACAGATAATGTAGTAGTGTTACCCGCAGTCCTATGTAACACCACAGATAACACAGTGATAACTCTCTGAGTACAGATAATGTAGTAGTGTTACCTGCAGTCCTATGTAACACCACAGATAACACAGTGATAACTCTCTGAGTACAGATAATGTAGTAGATGTTACCTGCAGTCCTATGTAACACCACAGATAACACAGTTATAACTCCCTGATTACAGATAATGTAGTATATGTTACCTGCAGTCCTATGTAACACCACAGATAATACGTGATAACTCTCTGAGTACAGATAATGTAGTAGATGTTACCTGCAGTCCTATGTAACACCGCAGATAACACAGTGATTACTCTCTGAGTACAGATAATGTAGTAGATGTTACCTGCAGTCCTATGTAACACCACAGATAACACAGCGATAACTCTCTGAGTACAGATAATGTAGTAGTGTTACCTGCAGTCCTATGTAACACCACAGATAACACAGTGATAACTCTCTGAGTACAGATAATGTAGTAGATGTTACCTGCAGTCCTATATAACACCACAGATAACATAGTCATATCTCTCTGAGTACAGATAATGTAGTAGATGTTACCTGCAGTCCTATGTAACACCACAGATAACACAGCGATAACTCTCTGAGTACAGATAATGTAGTAGTGTTACCTGCAGTCCTATGTAACACCACAGATAACACAGTGATAACTCTCTGAGTACAGATAATGTAGTAGATGTTACCTGCAGTCCTATATAACACCACAGATAACATAGTCATATCTCTCTGAGTACAGATAATGTAGTAGATGTTACCTGCAGTCCTATGTAACACCACAGATAACACAGTGATAACAGTTGAGTACAGATAATGTAGTAGATGTTACCTGCAGTCCTATGTAACACCACAGATAACACAGTGATAACTCTCTGAGTACAGATAATGTAGTAGATGTTACCTGCAGTCCTATGTAACACCACAGATAACACAGTGATAAATCTCTGATGACAGATAATGTAGTAGATGTTACTTGCAGTCCTATGTAACACCACAGATAATACAGTGATAACTCTCTGATTACAGATAATGTAGTAGATGTTACTTGCAGTCCTATGTAACACCACAGATAACAGTGATAACTCTCTGATTACAGATAATGTAGTAGATGTTACCTGCAGTCCTATGTAACACCACAGATAACACAGTGATAACTCTCTGAGTACAGATAATGTAGTAGATGTTTCCTGCAGTCCTATGTAACACCACAGATATCACAGTGATAACTCTCTGAGTACAGATAATGTAGTAGATGTTACCTGCAGTCCTATGTAACACCACAGATAACAGTGATAACCCCCTGAGTACAGATAATGTAGTAGTGTTACCTGCAGTCCTATGTAACACCACAGATAACACAGTGATAACTCTCTGAGTACAGATAATGTAGTAGTGTTACCTGCAGTCCTATGTAACACCACAGATAATACAGTGATAACTCTGAGTACAGATAATGTAGTAGATGTTACCTGCAGTCCTATGTAACACTACAGATAACACAGTGATAACTCTCTGAGTACAGATAATGTAGTAGATGTTACCTGCAGTCCTATGTAACACCACAGATAACACAGTGATAACTCTCTGAGTACAGATAATGTAGTAGTGTTACCTGCAGTCCTATGTAACACCAGAGATAATACATTGATAACTCTCTGAGTACAAATAATGTAGTAGATGTTACCTGCAGTCCTATGTAATACCACAGATAACACACAGTGATAACTCTCTGAGCATGGATAATGTAGTAGATGTTACCTGCAGTCCTATGTAACGCCACTCAGAGCTCTGCCACTTGTATTACACGTTTATATCCAGCATTCCGTGTTTCTATCCTGCGCTGATATTCTTATTATATATCTGTATACGGAAGATCTGGTTTTCTGACCTGATAAATGTTCTAATTCTCACTGCCTGCAGCCACCACTAGGGGGAGCTACCTGCTTGTGGATTTGTACTGCTAGTACTGGGAGTTGCAGGTATCTGCTATGACCGTGTCATGACAAGCAGAGAAAGTAATCCAGTGCTGGGCCCTTCCCACAAAGGGCCCCATAGCAGTCGTGTGCCCTGACTCTACGATAGATAAGCCATTGACCACAGATTACACAGGGTGATATCGTTTCGTGCCAAATGACAAACTCCGTGCTGCTATGTCTGTATATTGTAATACTAAAGAGCTGTGCTAGACGTGGGGCTGGGGTGTTCCTGTGATAATGTTCGACACAGCGCAATGTAAATCCTAGAAGTGTCCGTGGCAGCGCTCCACATTCCTTCAGTAAGTCCAGGAAAAGCGCTGGCGACGACACAAACATTTACGAGCTCGTGGTGTTTTTATATCAGCTCGTTAGTTTTACTACTGAACATTTCCAGCGGATTGTTCCCCTGCAGCAATGGTTAAGTCCACGGCCGCGTGTCAGTGTAATTACATATGACATCCTGACATGTGTCTGCGTCTTGTAAATGTGATGTGTGTGACCGGTCACGAGATATGTCATATAGCGAGCTGCGGACATGATGCGTCATACCACAACTCTCAACATCCAGATAATGTCTGCACCACTAGTCAGAGCCATGGAAACAGACACTATGATGGGAGGAAATGTGAAATGTCTGTCTATCCACCTGATACATACATATATATATATATATATATATATATATATATATATATATATATATATATATATATATACACATATACAAAGATACAGATGTAGCCGTCTTTATCTTGACTTTTTCAATGACTTATCAATGGCTTTTGTTGTGTGATATCACGCTGCAGCAAGTTATCAGAGGCATGATAAAGATGGTTACAACCGTGTGTGTGTGTGTGTGTGTGTGTGTGTGTGTGTGTGTGTATATATACTGTGCAAAAGTTTTAGGCAGTTGTGGAAAAATGCTGGAAAGTAAAAATGCTTTAAAAAATAGAAGTGTTGATTTAGTTTTTCTTTTATCATTAACAAAATAAAAATCTAAAGCAAATCAATATTTGGTGTGACCACCCTTTGCCTTCAAAACAGCATCAATTCTTTGAGGTGCACTTGCACAAAGTCATGGCTTTTGTAGGATTATAGTCAGGTGTTGATTAACCAATTATACCAAACAGGTGATAATGATCATTTTTATATGTAGGTTGAAACACATTCATTAACTGTAACAGAAACAGCTGTGTAGGAGGCTTAAAACAGGATGAGGAACAGCCAAACTCTGCTACAAAGATGAGGTTGTGGAAGACAGTTTTATGTCACAGGTCCATCATGGCAAGAATGAGCAGAACAACAAGACACAATGTGGTTATACTGCATTAGCAGGGTCTCTCCCAGGTAAAGATTTCACAGCAGACTGGAGTATCAAGATGTGCTGCTCAAGCTCTACTGAAGAAGCACAAAGAAACGGGCCACGTTGAGGACTGTAGACGCAGTGGTCGGTAAGGAAGCGGCAGATCAAAGACACAACATTGCTTCGAAATCGGAAGATGTCCAGAAGTGCCATCAGCTCAGAACTGGCAGAAACCGGTGGGACCCAGGTACATCCATCTACTGCTTGGAGAAGTCTGTCCAGAAATGCTCTACATGGAAGAATTGCATCTAAAAAGCCAAACCTTCCACATGGAAACAAGGCCAACAGACTCAACTATGCACGAAAACATAGGAACTGAGGTGCAGAAAAATGGCAGTCATCTGCAGTCATGTAATATCTTCTGGAGAATGTTTGATCGGGAAAATAATTTACTCTACATCAAGTTGGTGACCTCAAGAAAACGAGGACTTATCAAAACTTGGAGCTGCCGATGTCCTCAGAACAATGGAGCCGCCACCCGAGAGCCCGGACCTCGCCATCATTCATGGAGAGATCAGGAGGAGCAGAAACCTCTGTGACTGAGCCCTGGAGGTGTTTACAAGATACACGGAAGAAATATCCCTGCACAAGCAAATCTTCCGAGAAGCATGGACGCCAAGGGCGACTGCGTTTCCTGTTTTTACTTTGGGACTCTGAAGAATTAAGAAGGATCACGGCTCTACAAAGGGTCGGACAGTGACTTACCGGGCAGTCACCTATAGGCGGCACTAGGAAGGCCTTCCTTTCTATTTTGCATATTTATTCCCAGGGACCATTGCTCCATAGACTCCTTTACCAGCTGCATCTCCACAAGGTGAATCAGGACCTTCCAAGGACTCTGGAGTATGAATAACTTGTAGACTGGTTTTACAGGGAATTGAATGTGTTTTCTGGGATATATGGATGTATTATTCTTAGGTTGGGCCATAAGATCTTTGTAGGTCTTACCCCTGGGACCCATGGCACTTGCTGGGCCTCTAGATTCTGCTGATCGGTGGGGATCTGGGAGGTCTAACCAACACAGATCATACATCAGTGGGCTATCCCAAAAATAGGGGATCCATGTTATCCATCCCGGAGAATTCTCCATATGGGAGCTCAGCTGATCGTTGCGGGTCCGGCCCGCAGGACATTTCCTCTGTAGCGACCACTGCAGGGGCAATGTAGTATTACGTGTTGGCCATTCATAAAGCTGGGGATGACATATTCTTATACGGCACATGGACCGGGATCATCTTCATGAGACCAAACCATGACAACAAATGAATGGGGGTCTCTGGCTTTCCCCCCTATTTACATTGAACCCCGCCCTGAAACTGACGACTTTTCTGACTCCATAGCACCAAAAAAAAAGATCTCACTGAAACCTACGTGATGTTACGTCCGGTCCGTTGCCTACGAATTATAGTCTGAAGCTAAATATGGCCGCATTATTAAAACAAACGTCCAATAGTGCGGACAATCTGATAATCTGCCAGCAGAACAGAAGAAGAAAGTGAGGACTCCGGGGCCGGGACGTACACGAGAGGACCTGCTGGCATGTTCAGCGTTTGGCAGGGGTCCACCCCTCCCCCCACTAATGGTGACCCGTCAAACCCTCCCATCAATCATCCGCTCAGCGGATACATGTGGAAAAATATTATTTTACTATAAAATGACAGTCAAAAAGTTATTGAGAGCAGAAAAGGAAATGTCAGCGGAGCAGTAATGGTGGAGGACGCCATAACTATAGAGAAGGGGGCGAAAGTCAAGAGAGGGAGGGGCAATCACTGCGCAAAAGCTGATACATTGTATATAACAGCATGATTTAAAGGGAACTTGTTACTGGCAGGTCCTCTATGATTCTTACTCATCCTGTAGGTAGCTGTTCCTTTAAGGAGACCCCTCCCCATTATCTTACAATGACCAGTATATATAATCTATAGGTCTTCCTCCTTCTGTCACGTCATCACTTCGCTGTTATACCTGGGACAGCTATGTGACGTATGGCCGTCACTACAGCCGCATCGAGGGTTTGCACCCAGCTTTCCTAGAAGCCTGAATGTTAAATCCTCCTGGTTATTTAGTGATGTCTCTGATTGTTATATATATCTCCGTTATTATATGGTTACCCCCATCCTTCTACTGCTCTGTGTCAGTCTTTACTGTAGTTCTAGCATTTTATTCATGATTTAAGAAGCTCATGGTCAGAGGGTCCTGCCCTGTGGTTGGGATCTATGGGACCACAGCGTCCTCTCCACCACTCATCATCATCAGTCGTCACCCGCTTCATTCATTGCCTCTCATGTATGAGAAAGTTGACACCAGTTTTTGGTGTAAAATGTGGAGCAAAAATTTTGCAGATGATGAGGTGCGAGATTTTAGCAGCAAAATGTTCTACTTTTCTCGTCACTCGCTAAAATTGGAAAGTGATGAGGAAAGTGGGCGTGGTCTACAAAGAGACGTCGTTTACGCCAGATTCATAAAGTAGAAAAGGTGGAAATGGCGCAAATCTAGGTCTGTTCATAGCAGGACTTATACCGTGACGGATCCGTAATCTCGCCAGCAGGAACATCTATTCCTTCCGCAGCCGCTGCTCCTCGTTTTCTGCATTCCTGGATATTAATCAAGGTGAAAACCTCATCACTCCTGTCCGGAAGCCAAGTCACTGCGCGGAGGCCGGGATTCCCTGCCCTCCCACCTCATCGTATTTGGTTTGACAACCTGATTTATTGCTTTACGTCCAATTGTACCCCAATTTATATGAGACACCTCCGAATATAATCCCATAGAGATACTGGAGGTATTTAAAGGGCCACACCAGACAATCATATGATTTTTCGCGGGACTGTCCAGTGAAGCAGGAAGGGTTGGGATTTATGTCAATTTGTGTAAAAGGAGCCTCTCTGTGCTTTTTTGGGGGCTTAAAATGTCCCCAAATTTGGGATTGAAATGTTAGAAATTAGCCACAAAATATTTGCTATAGTTACTGGTTTTACCGTTTACCACATTTTTTAATGCACCCGGCTCCGCATAAACGGCTCTCCCCATTGGCTATTGTGATAGGAGGAGTCGGCATAGCTCCTCCCTCCGTGATGTCCGCACTGAACTACATTACCCAGTGTGCTCAGCTTTCATTGCCTGTCTGTATATTACTCAGTGTGTTCTCTCCATGGTCACATATATGATTTATAAGCTTTGTATATATTTAACCATTTGTAGGTCTGTAACTTGTTGATTTCATAGCAGTCTGCAGCTTTCATGGGATGCTGGGAGTTGTAGTTTCACAACAGCTGGAGAGTGACTGGGTGTAAAACGTTGAGGTGAATGTGTAAGGAATATACATTCCTATTTTTGGAATCTGGATTTAGCTTAAACACACAAATATAGATATATATATTTAGATTAATTTCCGCATGTTCCAGCATAGTGAGACGGATGACAGGGAGAGGACAGTCTAAGGCTCTGTTCACACGCAAACACAAAATCGTCTGAAAATACGGAGCTGTTTTCAAGGGAAAACAGCTCCTGATTTTCAGACGTTTTTTCAGCCACTCGCGATTTTCGCAACGTTTTTTTTTTACGGCCGTTTTTGGAGCTGTTTTCTATAGAGTCTATGAAAGACTGCTCCGAAAACGTCCCAAGAAGTGACCTGCACTTCTTTTTCGCGGCCGCTTTGAAAAACAGTCGCGTGAAAAAACGACCCATCGGAACAGAACTCCGTTTTTCCCATTGCAGTGAATGGGCAGATGTTTGGAGGCGTTCTGCTTCCGATTTTTCGGGCGTTTACGGCCCGAAAAATGTCCGAAAATAGGCCGTGTGAACATACCCTTACAGTTATTGCTTGCCAGGGAGAGCTGACAGAGGGAGGAGGAGAATAAGGAGTGATTACATATAGACACAGACTTGTAGGTTTTGTCCTTGGCCGGGTGACAGGTATAATGAGAATATAAAATGGCTGACAGGAAGAAGCTTCTTCAGAAACCGCAGGCAGGAGGAAACTGGACACAAACAGCGGAGCTTATGAGAGTCCGACAAACCATATGTGCAACCTGTACAGCTGCCCGGGGGCTCTACAAGCAAGGGGGCTCATTACTACCTTAAGTTAAAAAATAAAATACGGTCTATAAGATTGTACATAAGGGTCTACAGTCCAGGGGTCAGCAACTTTCGGCACACCAGCTGTTGTAAAACTACAATTCCCAGCATGCCTTTGGCTGTCAAGGCATGCTGGGAGTTGTAGTTTCACAGCAGCTGGAGGTTGCTGACCACTGGTGGTCAGTGACTAGCTAGGGGCCCATATACAGGCATTGTACAGGGACCTTCTGCCGTCCATGTCCGCCCTGGGACTGCACACCATAACCGCACAGGAGTCGGCAGCGTCGGCAGGCTTCCATCTTTGTCTGGAGTAATTTATCTTCTGAACTTCACATCTCCATTACGCTATTAATCAGCCGGTACTTTGTGCAGCACCAAATGGTCCATCTCCTGCACCTTAATCCCGCTAATAAAAGCTGCCTGGATGAAGATGGACGTCCTGGCGCGGCTGTAATATCTCATGGCTCTGACCCAGCGCAGTCTTATGCTCAGAGCCGTCAGGTTATAGTTCATGTACAGGTAACGGGGAGATGACATCATCGTTCAGTCAATTCAGGAACTAACACGGGGAGAGCGAGGAAAATCGTCCCAGTAATAAAATAAATGTGGGACTGTGATACACGTGTCTGCTTTACTTTAAGGCTATGTTCACACGCAGAGTCAAAAACGTCTCAAAATACAGAGCTGTTTTCAAGGGAAAACAGACGCTGATTTTCAGACGTTTTTTTTTGTGCCACTCGCGATTTTCGCGGCCGTTTTTGGAGCTTTTTTCAATAGAGTCTATGGAAAACCGTTCCAAAAACGTCCCGAGAAGTGTCCTGCACTTCTTTTTCGCAGCCATTTTTTTTTTACGCGGCCGTTTTAAAAAACGGACGTGTAAAAAAAACGGCCGAGGACTGGAAAATGGCGCGCAATTGAAAACAATTTAGACATATACTGCACCCTTGTGATGATGTCACTGCACCCTTGTGATGATGTCACTGCACCCTAGTGATGATGTCACTGCACCCTTGTGATGATGTCACTAATTCTTCCCAGGAGCCCAGAGACCCGAGAGGTTCAGCAGTGATTATACGATGCTTAGATGAAGCTGTAGAAAGACTGTGGGGACATTTTTATTTTTGGCTTGGACATGATTTCCTCCGGCCGGTCAGTTTCACATCATTATTAGTAAGCGATCGTCTTCATTATCTGCCTCCTCTCCCCGTCCAGCTGATCACAAGTCTCGGATGCCTCAAATCTGGCCAAAGCGAAGAGATTTTATCAGGAGGTTCCATGACAGCGAGCGGCAGGCTGAGCGTTCACCTCCCCGGAGTCACATTAATCCAATCCATTATCTATGTGAACAGGGGCTCAACCAAGTGATCCATCTACTTAAAGGGATACAATGTATCAGTCTGGAGTCCGGAGCTCACAGAGCATTGTCTACACTGGATACAATTGTATCCACCCCTCAGCTGTGTGAGCTGGACTAGATCAGAAGGAGTTCTCAGCCACTAGGTATGAACAAGAATGTTTTCATTCATTGACTGCAAGTAGAGATGTTAACAATGGTGATGAATTGGAACTCAAAGTCTTTTAGAAAGCAGCAGAACTATTCATTGTACAAAACTCGATGTCCGATGATTTGATACGTACCTGCTGCTTCTCAGAGTGGAGTAGAGAACAGTTACCCCACTATTAGTCCTATATCCTGGCGTCTTCCTCTTCTGTCATGATTGTTCTTCAGGTGTCCAGGAAAGCTGGGTGATAAACCCCTGGAGTCTGTAATGGCAGCTGCACCGGTTGTCACTCTCCTATAAATAGATGGAACTAGGGAATAGATGTTTTACATAACCGGAGCCTCAGGGACTGATATTTATTGGGGATGTCTTGATATTTTACTGTTCTGTGAAGCTGATAGTGAAAATATAAGATCCTGATCTAATGAAATCGATTTTTCCCCGTGTCTCCCCTGACAGATCATGTGAAGGCGGCAGTGGAGCAGCGGAGGATGCAGCGGGCAGCACTAGGTCAGCACTTTGTGTATTCTGCACGCCACTTATGACGCAGCAATGGCGCCGCGCGGAGTAACAGAAATTCTCTCACATGATGTTATTTTCAGAATCATTTCTTAGACCTACAGAACGGACCCGACAATGACCTTACAGGGTTACACGGAGCTTCACATCCCCTATCATCATATCCTCACTGACGCTACAGAAGACAGCAGTCAAGTCTAATCTAGTCATGAACTTCAGACTCAGGCCCTGCACTGCACAGCGTACAGGCCGCCACACACATCATACGGGCCGCCACACACATCATACGGGCCGCCACACACATCATACGGGCCGCCACACACATCATACGGGCCGCCACACACAGCGTACAGGCCGCCACACACATCATACGGGCCGCCACACACAGCGTACGGGCCGCCACACACAGCGTACAGGCCGCCACACACATCATACGGGCCGCCACACACAGCGTACAGGCCGCCACACACATCATACGGGCCGCCACACACATCATACGGGCCGCCACACACAGCGTACAGGCCGCCACACACATCATACGGGCCGCCACACACAGCGTACGGGCCGCCACACACATCATACGGGCCGCCACACACAGCGTACGGGCCGCCACACACAGCGTACAGGCCGCCACACACAGCGTACGGGCCGCCACACACAGCATACGGGCCGCCACACACAGCATACGGGCCGCCACACACAGCATACAGGCTGCCACACACAGCGTACGGGCCGCCACACACAGCATACAGGCCGCCACACACAGTATACGGGCCGCCACACACAGCGTGGTGCTCAACCTGCTGTAATAGGACGACTGCAACTACAGGATCAGGGGACCTGACATCACACACACAGGGCCGGGACAGGGGTAGACATAGAACACATATATGAGACAGTGCCCCCAAATAAGAGCCAACCACAGTGCCCCTATAAAAGAACGAACCACAGTGGCACCATAAAAGAACGAACCACAGTGGCACCATAAAACAGCCAACCACAGTGCTCCTATAAAACAGCCAACCACAGTGCTCCTATAAAACAGCCAACCACAGTGCCCCCATAAAACAGCCAACCACAGTGACCCTATAAAATCGCCAGTCACAGTGCTCCCATAAATGAGCCAGATACACTGCCCCCATAAAAGAGCCAAGTACAGTGCTCCCATAAGAGCCAGCCACAGATCCCCCATAAAAGAGCCAATTACAGTGCTCCCATAAAAGAGTGAGCCACAGTGCCCCCCTAAATACATTTTTTTACAGGGATCTACTCTGTGATGATCTCCAGATCTAGGGATGATTATTCTAGGTTAGGTGCCGCTGCTCTTGAATGACCCCCGCTGCTTTCTTATTCTCTGACTTTGCTCCAAGATGTTTTGTGCTCCCTGGAATCTCTGCCAAGATGGAAATCACGTCTTCGCCAAAGTATTTATCATTTCACAAACATCCCCTAGGTGTTTCCAGCGCCGATGATGAAGCGAACAAGTACGATCCAGCAGAGGAGGAGCTACGGAATCAGATGGAAGCGGAAAAGAAGCGGTATGCCGCCGTGAGGGGGAGGGGCGATGTGGAGGAGGGGGCAAAATAAGCCATCTGGTTGTAGAATAAGATGTCTGTGATAAAGTCTAGCGACGGGGGAGGGAAAAATATATATATGTATATGACACCTGCTGCACCGATCCTACACTCCACCCTCATTACTGATGTATACGGCTCAGGGCTATGCCACTATATATCTAACCTAATTCCCATGAACTAACTGTTCACCATCATGTCTTAGATATAAAACACGTTTCAGTCGACTCAAAAGCCTGAAGACGGAGATCGAACACCTGCAGCTTCTACTAGAGAAGGCGAAGGTCAAACTGCAGAAAGATTTTGAGGACTGGTGGTCTCAGGAGGCCTCGAACTTACAGGTAAAACGTGAAGTCATCATCCCATTACTAGAAATAAGCTGCTCTAATGACTGGATAGGCTTCATTCTCAGTGATGTCACCGCTGCTCTCTAGTGAATGGATAGGCTGCATTCTCAGTGATGTCCCCGCTGCTCTAATGACTGGATAGGCTTCATTCTCAGTGATGTCACCGCTGCTCTCTAGTGAATGGATAGGCTGCATTCTCAGTGATGTCCCCGCTGCTCTAATGACTGGATAGGCTTCATTCTCAGTGATGTCACCGCTGCTCTAATGACTGGATAGGCTTCATTCTCAGTGATGTCACCGCTGCTCTCTAGTGAATGGATAGGCTGCATTCTCAGTGATGTCCCCGCTGCTCTAATGACTGGATAGGCTTCATTCTCAGTGATGTCACCGCTGCTCTCTAGTGAATGGATAGGCTGCATTCTCAGTGATGTCACCGCTGCTCTCTAGTGAATGGATAGGCTGCATTCTCAGTGATGTCACCGCTGCTCTCTAGTGAATGGATAGGCTGCATTCTCAGTGATGTCACCGCTGCTCTCTAGTGAATGGATAGGCTGCATTCTCAGTGATGTCACCGCTGCTCTCTAGTGAATGCATAGGCTGCATTCTCAGTGATGTCACCGCTGCTCTCTAGTGAATGGATAGGCTGCATTCTCAGTGATGTCACGGCTGCTCTCTAGTGAATGGATATTCTGCATTCTCAGTGCTGTCACCGCTGCTCTCTCGTGAATGGATATTCTGCATTCTCAGTGATGTCACCGCTGCTCTCTAGTGAATGGATAGGCTGCATTCTCAGTGATGTCACCGCTGCTCTCTAGTGAATGGATAGGCTGCATTCTCAGTGATGTCACCGCTGCTCCCTAGTGAATGGATAGGCTGTATTTTCAGTGATGTCACCGCTGCTCTCTAGTGAATGGATAGGCTGTATTCTCAGTGATGTCATTGCTGCTCTCTAGTGAATGGATAGGCTGCATTCTCAGTGATGTCACCGCTGCTCTCTAGTGAATGGATAGGCTGCATTCTCAGTGATGTCACCGCTGCTCTCTAGTGAATGGATAGGCTGCATTCTCAGTGATGTCACCGCTGCTCTCTAGTGAATGGATAGGCTGCATTCTCAGTGAGGTCACTACTGCTCTCTAGTGAATGGATAGGCTGCATTCTCAGTGAGGTCACTACTGCTCTCTAGTGAATGAATAGGCTGCACTCTCAGTGATGTCACCGCTGCTCTCTAGTGAATGGATAGGCTGCATTCTCAGTGATGTCACCGCTGCTCTCTAGTGAATGGATAGGCTGCATTCTCAGTGATGTCACCGCTGCTCTCTAGTGAATGGATAGGCTGCATTCTCAGTGATGTCACCGCTGCTCTCTAGTGAATGGATAGGCTGCATTCTCAGTGATGTCACCGCTGCTCTCTAGTGAATGGATAGGCTGCATTCTCAGTGTTTTCACATTTTTCAGGGGACTCATTTTTTGTTTGTTTTACTTCCTGCAGACTCCGCAAGAAGTAGATGTGCGCGGTTCCTCGTCACTTTCCTTGCAGCACCAACACAGGTAAGAGCAGCATATACTATGGGCTATATATCATCAGTAACAATACTAGTATATATTATTTCTTAAACCTCCGACCACACTCAATGTCTTATTACCATTACAGGCTAAGAAGGAGACAATTTGTTGCCAGAGGCTGAAAATTTGATCAAACAGTGGCAACCAAGGTGGCAGCAGACGCAGTCAGGACTAATGTCAAAAATAACAAACAGCCATTGCTCTCATCTCTGATTTACTAATATTTGAACCTCAGAGTCCTGTAAACATTGCTAAGTGATTATAATTATTAGAGCAATGCAGAAGTATTAGACCCCCACGGCAATAGATTTCCTTTGTGCAGTTGTAACAAATTTACTTTGCATTCCAACGAAACCACAAATCCTTCAAACACTTTATTTCTCTTCCCTCCACCCTGATAAAAGGCAATGTCCCCGGGGCCCGGTTCATTCACTTCAGTGGGGGGGGAGCCCTGAGCGCCGCAGAGAACACGAGATTCAGTTACCCATTCCATGGAATATAATCATAATAAGAAACTTATCACCTGCTCAGCGTTTAGGGATCGGGGTAAATCTGAGGTTCTGCACGTTTTCCCTCTTGACCCCTGATTCAACATTATACAGAAAGACGAGATGGCACAGCTGGCGCGGCTTGTGATGGTGCCAGCCTGTACATCCATGTCCAATAAATACTGATAGGAACAGCTGTTTCCAACACAGCCTGGAAAAGACATAATTTCTTATAATCCCATTTCCACAATCCTGCAACAAAAATTAGGCATATATAAAGTATACAGGACGACTGAGAACTGTGCACATGCAAGTGAATATTTACCATGACACAAATACAAATGTGAATTTAGATATTTCATAAAAATGTAGATAAATTACTTTAACCTATATACAGAGATATACTCAAAAAGAGACTAAAGTGACTGATATTTAACAGCAGTGTAGTAAATAACAATATATCTACTATAATACTGCCCCCTATATACAAGAATATAACTACTATAATACTGCCCCCTATATACAAGAATATAACTACTATAATACTGCTCCCTATATACAAGAATATAACTACTATAATACTGCTCCTATATACAAGAATATAACTACTATAATGCCCCTATATACAAGAATATAACTACTATAATACTGCCCCCTATATACAAGATTATAACTACTATAATACTGCCCCTATATACAAGAATATAACTACTATAATACTGCCCCCTATATACAAGAATATAACTACTATAATACTGCTCCCTATATACAAGAATATAACTACTATAATGCCCCTATATACAAGAATATAACTACTATAATACTGCTCCTATATACAAGAATATAACTACTATAATACTGCCCCCTATATACAAGAATATAACTGCTATAATACTGCCCTATATACAAGAATATAACTACTATAATACTGCTCCTATATACAAGAATATAACTACTATAATACTGCCCCCTATAAACAAGAATATAACTACTATAATACTGCCCTATATACAAGAATATAACTACTATAATACTGCTCCTATATACAAGACTATAACTACTATAATACTGCCCCCTATATACAAGAATATAACCACTATAATACTGCTCCTATATACAAGAATATAACTACTATAATACTACCCCTATATACAAGAATATAACCACTATAATACTGCTCCTATACACAAGAATATAACTACTATAATACTGCTCCCTATATACAAGAATATAACTACTATAATACTGCTCCTATATACAAGAATATAACTACTATAATACTGCTCCTATATACAAGAATATAACTACTATAATACTGCCCCTATATACAAGAATATAACTACTATAATACTGCTCCTATATACAAGAATATAACTACTATAATACTGCCCCTATATACAAGAATATAACTACTATAATACTGCCCCCTATATACAAGAATATAACTACTATAATACTGCTCCTATATACAAGAATATAACTACTATAATACTGCCCCCTATATACAAGAATATAACTACTATAATACTGCCTCCTATATACAAGAATATAACTACTATAATACTGCTCCTATATACAAGAATATAACTACTATAATGCCCCTATATACAAGAATATAACTACTATAATACTGCTCCTATATACAAGAATATAACTACTATAATACTGCCCCCTATATACAAGAATATAACTACTATAATACTGCTCCTATATACAAGAATATAACTACTATAATACTACCCCTATATACAAGAATATAACTACTATAATACTGCCCCTATATACAAGAATATAACTACTATAATACTGCTCCTATATACAAGAATATAACTACTATAATACTGCCCCCTATATACAAGAATATAACTACTATAATACTGTCCCCTATATACAAGAATATAACTAATATAATACTGCCCTCTATATACAAGAATATAACTACTATAATACTGCTCCCTATATACAAGAATGTAACTACTATAATACTGCTCCTATATACAAGAATATAACTACTATAATACTGCCCCTATATACAAGAATATAACTACTATAATACTGCCCCTATATACAAGAATATAACTACTATAATACTGCTCCTATATACAAGAATATAACTACTATAATACTGCCCCCTATATACAAGAATATAACTACTATAATACTGTCCCCTATATACAAGAATATAACTAATATAATACTGCCCTCTATATACAAGAATATAACTACTATAATACTGCTCCCTATATACAAGAATGTAACTACTATAAAACTGCTCCTATATACAAGAATATAACTACTATAATACTGCCCCTATATACAAGAATATGACTACTATAATACTGCTCCTATATACAAGAATATAACTACTATAATACTGCCCCTATATACAAGAATATAACTACTATAATACTGCCCCCTATATACAAGAATATAACTACTACAATACTGCTCCTATATACAAGAATATAACTACTATAATACTGCCCCTATATACAAGAATATAACTACTATAATACTGCCCCCTATATACAAGAATATAACTACTATAATACTGCCCCCTATATACAAGAATATAACTACTATAATACTGCTCCTATATACAAGAATATAACTACTATAATACTGCCCCTATATACAAGAATATAACTACTATAATACTGCCCCCTATATACAAGAATAGAACTACTATAATACTGCTCCTATATACAAGAATATAACTACTATAATACTGCCCCTATATACAAGAATATAACTACTATAATACTGATCTCTATATACAAGAATATAACTACTATAATACTGCCCCCTATATACAGGAATATAACTACTATAATACTGCCCCCTATATACAAGAATATAACTACTATAATACTGCCCCCATATACAAGAATATAACTACTATAATACTGCCCCCTATATACAAGAATATAACTACTATAATACTGCCTCCTATATACAAGAATATAACTACTATAATACTGCCCCCTATATACAAGAATATAACTACTATAATACAGCTCCTATATACAAGAATATAACTACTATAATACTGCCACTATATACAGGAATATAACTACTATAATACTGCCCCCTATATACAAGAATATAACTACTATAATACTGCCCCTATATACAAGAATATAACTACTATAATACTGCCCCCTACATACAAGAATATAACTACTATAATACTGACCCCTATGTACAAGAATATAACTACTATAATACTGCCACTATATACAGGAATATAACTACTATAATACTGCCCCCTATATACAAGAATATAACTACTATAATACTGCCCCTATATACAAGAATATAACTACTATAATACTGCCCCCTATATACAAGAATATAACTACTATAATACTGCCCCTATATACAAGAATATAACTACTATAATACTGCCCCCTATATACAAGAATATAACTACTATAATACAGCTCCTATATACAAGAATATAACTACTATAATACTGCCACTATATACAGGAATATAACTACTATAATACTGCCCCCTATATACAAGAATATAACTACTATAATACTGCCCCTATATACAAGAATATAACTACTATAATACTGCCCCCTATATACAAGAATATAACTACTATAATACTGACCCCTATGTACAAGAATATATCTACTATAATACTGCCCCTATATACAGGAATATAACTACTATAATACTGCCCCCTATATACAAGAATATAACTACTATAATACTGCCCCCTATATACAAGAATATAACTACTATAATACTGCCCCCTATATACAAGACTATAACTACTATAATACTGGTCCTATATACAAGAATATAACTAATATAATACTGCCCTCTATATACAAGAATATAACTACTATAATACTGCCCCTATATACAGGAATATAACTGCTATAATACTGCCTCCTATATACAAGAATATAACTACTATAATACTGCCCCCTATATACAAGAATATAACTACTATAATACTGCCCCTATATACAAGAATATAACTACTATAATACTGCTCCTATATACAAGAATAGAACTACTATAATACTGCCCCTATATACAAGAATATAACTACTATAATACTGCCCCTATATACAAGAATATAACTACTATAATACTGCCCCTATATACAGGAATATAACTGCTATAATACTGCCTCCTATATACAAGAATATAACTACTATAATACTGCCCCCTATATACAAGAATATAACTACTATAATACTTCTCCTATATACAAGAATATAACTACTATAATACTGCCCCCTATATACAAGAATATAACTACTATAATACTGCCCCTATATGCAAGAATATAACTACTATAATACTGCCCCCTATATACAAGAATATAACTACTATAATACTGCCCTCTATATACAAGAATATAACTACTATAATACTGCCCCTATATACAAGAATATAACTACTATAATACTGCCCCCTATACACAAGAATATAACTACTATAATACTGCTCCTATATACAAGAATATAACTACTATAATACTGCTCCTATATACAAGAATATAACTACTATAATACTGCTCCTATATACAAGAATATAACTACTATAATACTACTCCCTATATACAAGAATATAACTACTATAATACTACTCCTATATACAAGAATATAACTACTATAATACTGCTCCTATATACAAGAATATAACTACTATAATACTGCTCCTATATACAAGAATATAACTACTATAATACTGCTCCTATATACAAGAATATAACTACTATAATACTGCCCTCTATATACAAGAATATAACTACTATAATACTGCTCCCTATATACAAGAATATAACTACTATAATACTGCCCCTATATACAAGAATATAACTACTGTAATACTGCCCTCTATATACAAGAATATAACTACTATAATACTGCTCCCTATATACAAGAATATAACTACTATAATACTGCTCCTATATACAAGAATATAACTACTATAATACTGCCCCCTATATACAAGAATATAACTACTATAATACTGCCCCCTATATACAAGAATATAACTACTATAATACTGCCCCCTATATACAAGAATATAACTACTATAATACTGCCCCCTATATACAAGAATATAACTACTATAATACTGCCCCCTATATACAAGAATATAACTACTATAATACTGCTCCTATACATACAAGAATATAACTACTATAATACTGCTCCCTATATACAAGAATATAACTACTATAATACTGCCCCCTATATACAAGAATATAACTACTATAATACTGCTCCTATATACAAGAATATAACTACTATAATACTGCTCCTACATACAAGAATATAACGACTATAATACTGCTCCTATATACAAGAATATAACTACTATAATACTGCCCCTATATACAAGAATATAACTACTATAATACTACTCCTATATACAAGAATATAACTACTATAATACTGCCCCCTATATACAAGAATATAACAACTATAATACTGCCTCCTATATACAAGAATATAACTACTATACTACTGCCCCTATATACAAGAATATAACTACTATAATACTGCCCCTATATACAAGAATATAACTACTATTAGGGTATGTGCACACACACTAATTACGTCCGTAATTGACGGACGTATTTCGGCCGCAAGTACCGGACCGAACACAGTGCAGGGAGCCGGCTCCTAGCATCATACTTATGTACGATGCTAGGAGTCCCTGCCTCGCTGCAGGACAACTGTCCCGTACTGTAAACATGTTTTTAGTACGGGACAGTTGTCCTGCAGAGAGGCAGGGACTCCTAGCATCGTACATAAGTATGATGCTAGGAGCCCGGCTCCCTGAACTGTGTTCGGTCCGGTACTTGCGGACGAAATACGTCCGTCAATTACGGACGTAATTAGTGTGTGTGCACATACCCTAATACTGCCCCCTATATACAAGAATATATTCAGTACAAGTGAGCAGAGTTGGTGAGGCGGCTCGGTCACTATACAGGCTGTGTATTAGGTTTATCACGTTTTATTTAGTAGATATGTTGGAGTGAGAGGAATCGTCCACTGTCAGTGCAGCGGGGGAGGGATGACTTATAATAAAGGTACAGGTAGTTGTTTAGAGGTGTGGCTTCTAGAAGGGGGTGGGGCTTATAATTCCGCCGATCCTGTGCTCACAGACTGTAGTGGTTTGGGCTTTTCTCCGGAGTCACACATGGAATATTTACACTATTTGTGGGAATGTTGGGGGATCGGCATCCTCATGGATGTGCTGGGGGAGGGGGATGTGCCGTTACATGACTGGTCGGTGACTGCGTGACACATCGGTAGCGCTGCTGCTGCGGCGTTGACTTTCCTTGCGGTACCGCATCAGATGTTCTTTGCTCCCTTGCGGTCGATTCCAGCGGTTTTGATTTTGTGCGGTTTTCTTTTAAGCGATTGTCTAATCATCTCTGCAGAGTATCCTCAGTCCTGAGCAACGGACTTCGCGCATTCTTCGCCTCTTCACGGTAAGAAATCTAGACCGCGGGGAACCGTCCAGCGCCGCCCGCAGGGGGGACGATGAAGCGAATCGGTTCGCGCTATCTGCTGCGCTTCCCACATGTTACAGAAATGTCTAATCTGCTGCTCTCGTCATGGCGGAGATTAGAGCGCGACTGTTCACACCGGAGCCGCCTCCACATCCCCCTCACCTCAGCAGATGAACCTAACAGATGTGGAGTAAAACCCTCAGCGGAGCTCAGGGGAGTCCACAGGAAAGTGTTGCTGCTCGCTTCCAGTTGCGGTGTTAATTAGCTGACATTTCATAGCGTCCTTACGCTTTATCCGTATAATCCGGCAGCGGCTGCTCTCCTGTTGAGCGCCAAACTCACGTCTCACATATCAAGTTCTTTCATTGAAATTAAGATCTTTCTTATGTGCTACTTCGGCTGCTTGATGCAGAGCTCCACATCTGAACGTGACCACAATCCGGAGTTACATCTCATTTTATACTCCAGTTACATCCAAAGCTCATTTTATACTCCAGTTACATCCAAAGCTCATTTTATACTCCTGTTACATCCAAAGCTGCATTAGCAAGTCATAGTCGTCAGTCACAAAAGCTACTTTTATAAGGCTTATACACCAAACGCATCCAGCACTGCATTTACAGGTCTTATACTCCTGTCGCAACCAGAGCTGCATTAACAAGTCATATAGTCCAGTGACATCCAGAGATGCTTTCAGAAGTCTTATACTGATGTCACAACCGGAGCTGCATTCAGAAGTCATACAATCCAGGGACATCTAGAGCTGCATTCACAAGTTTTATTCTCCTGTCACAACCAGAGCTGCATTCACACAAGTCATACAATCCAGTCACATCCATCGTCAAATGCACAGTTCTGCTAGCTGCTGCATTGAGCTGACACTGACACACATCTAACAGCTTATATTGTTCTCACTCAGACAATACCTGGTATACACAACATCTCTCGCAATGCAGCACAGCAGAGTTCTGTGAATACACTGAACAAGCTGGAGCTGCAGTGAACGTGAAGTCAGGGCTAAGAGGAAACCACCGGGATAAACCTCACCCCAGCCCAATTTTGCAAAATGTGATCACCTCAGAAGGGAGACTTGTGTCCCAGAGGAGCCTGGGAGCTTCTCGCTGCGTCCACGAGACTCACAATCATTACACAAAAAATGCAGAACCTCCTGAGTTAGGATGGAGCTCTGCTGCCACCTAGTGGAAAATGTCAGACACTGCAACTGGAGACTATTGACAATAAACTGATACAACGTAACCAGAAGGAAATCAGATATTCATAATTCTAAAGATATTGAAATCTGATGAGTTATTTATTCCACATGAGATGTTTCAGACCCTTTAACTATTCACCTTCCTTCTACAGAATTTCAAGTAACGTTGATCCTGCCATCTCCAGCAGCCCCAGGAGCAGCGTACAGAGGCCGGCATCCAGGTAACATCAGACTCCACTCCATGTGCCCAGATATAATGCAGATGATCCCCTCCTCCTACTGTACACTCAGGATCTGCTCCCCAACATCCACTCTGACCACAAATACAATTTGGGCCTGATCTTAACCTTTCCTTATGATCATTCAGTCCTCCCTTTACTTATAGAGAAGTTTAGAAACACCCCCCTCCTATTTACTATGCTGGGGACACTGCTGACAGCATGGGGGATGTGTGTAGGAACGGAAGACGTTCCTCTGACTGGTGTCGGTGAGATCCACGACAAGTAGGTGAACCAGAGAATCCCACAGAGGCATAGGTTCTGCTACAACACTACAACGTCCAGCAGAAGACAACCCTATATGAAGGTGGAGCAGATACTTTAGAGTTTATGCCTTTTTTAAGTGAACAGTGGATGTTGCGGTGCAGTTTCCTCTGTCGTTCTTGTGTTCTTCATAGCTGTCAGGGGCGCACTCAGGAATGATAGGGCACATAGCAGTGGCGTGGTCTGCCACTAAGACATGTATGCCACTGGCTGTAGCGTGGAGCCCAAGGTACCTCCGTCCCATCCACCTGACCATACAGAACTCACACTCCGCTCACAACCTATAAATTCAGCTGTTAGTGGAGATGAAGAATGTCATATGTAAAGTGAATCTCCACTTTTAACACTATTTCGTTTTTAGATCCAAAATTCGGTGCCGATGAATTTCAGTATTTATTTTTATAGGGATCCAATTCCATAGAATTACATGATAAAATGTAATCTACCTGCAGCCACCACTAGGGGGAGCGCAATGTATACAGCTCACATTGAACTCAATAATAAATCTGAATGCAGTAAGCTCCCCCTAGTGGTGTCTGCAGGCAACAGATTGTTATCTTGTAACTCTATGGGAGCTGTGCGTATGTATATATATAAAAATCTCCATGGCAGTGTGGAGAGAATCGGGGGAATTAACTTATAAACAAAGCCCCTCGCTCTATAAAGATCTATTATGTAATTACTCAGTGGAGGAGTGACATGCGGCCGACATCCCACTGCAATAGCCGCGTTCTGTACCCGGCTGTATAACCCCTTAGATGTGACGTCAATAGCGACTGCAGCATCTAAGCCAGGGGTCTCAAACTCGGCCGGGTAAGTGGGCCACATATAGAAAAAATGGGAAGTTGACGGGCCGCATTACTTTCAAATTTGATACAATACAAAATTATTGTTAATCAATTTAGTTATTTGATCTACTATAATAATAATAATAATACTACACTACTATAATAATACATTACTATAATAATAGCGCTAGGTTTAAAATTTGAGATATTTCTCCACGTGCTTATTTCAACAATCCAGTTTTCCAATTTAAGTGTCGCTAAATGCAGTCCGGTGGCTCAGTTGGCAGTATTTGGCAGACACACATGTCAAGATTGGGCAGCCCCTTTTTAGATCGTGCCACAGTGCCCTCCGCGGATGCAGCCACAGTGCCCTCTGCAGATAATGCCACACACCTCCCAAGTAGATAGCTCCATTGGGGCTCTCTCTAGGAGTGGAATCCCCAGCCAGAGCGTTGCCGACGCTTTGGCTGGGGATTCCTCTACTGTTGGAGCCCCTGACGTCACTGTCCATACACAGTGACATCAGAGGATCCTCTTGGACCAGAATGTGATATCAGGGGCAACCCCAGAGCCGGAGTCCCAGAGCAGGGCACTAGTATAGGCTCTGCGCTAGACCTCTGGGGAAGCCATTAACATCAGTGTCCATATATGGACAGTGATGTCAGGGGCTTGCCCAGAGCTGGAGTCCCAGAGCAGAGCTGTTTCTAGCACTCTGCCTGGGTTTCCAGTTCTGCTCCTGACATCACTATCCATATATGGACATGGATGTCAGGGGCAACCCCAGAGCTGGAGTCCTTGGCAGAGCGCTAGTAGGCTTTTCCTGGCACTCCAGCTGTGCTCCTGACATCACTGGGACTCCTCCTCTGGGGAAGCCCCTCACATCACAGTCTATGTATGGACAGCGATGTCAGAGGCTTCCCCAGAGTTCCGGAGCAGAGCCGATACTAGCGCTCTGCCCGAGACTCCAGCTCTGGGGAAGACCCTGACACACTGTCCATATATGGACAGCGATGTCAGGGAATTCCACAGAGTCCCAGAGCAGAGCCTGTACTAGCGCTCTGCCCGGGACTCCGGCTCTGGGGAAGCCCCAGACTTCGCTGTCCATATATGGACAGCGATGTCAGGGAATTCCAGAGTGCCGGAGCAGAGTCTGTACTAGCGGCTCTGTGTCCCGCGGGCCGCGTGCTTGAGACCCCTGATCTAAGCGGTCAGACAGACTCTATGGGCATCCTGATGGTTTTCCATGGCAGCCGGGGGCCTAATAAAGACCCCCAGGCCGGCCATGACTATTGTGAAGTCCTCTGGTGGGACTAGAAACAAATCTATTAAATTAAATGAAGATTTTTTTTAAAATAAAAAATCACTTACGTATTTGGTCTCTGCAATCATAACTCCCGGTATAATAAAGATAAGACGCCGTGTGAACCGCCCGGTGAACGATATCAATTCTATTTTATATTTTCAATAAAAATTAAAGTTTAACAATAAGTTTTATATAACAAAAATGGTGGCACTAAAAAGTAGGATCTGTTCGGCAAAAACCAGGCGCTAACACGGCGACGTCACCGGAACAATGAAAGTTCTGGATCTCAGAATCCAACGACACAAAAAAAAATTCTGTGGTCCTTAACGCCAAAATTGTCCGGTCCTTAAGGGGTTAAATGTGATAATTCACGTAAAATGTACACATTCTATGTATAATGAATCCTCTATTATAACGTTGTGTAATTCTCCATTTCAGGGCGTCCCGGGGGGCAGACACCCCGATTCCGCTCACAGGCGACAGCCAGACGGACGCCGATATCATGGCCTTTGTCAGAGCGCGACAGAATCTGCTGAACAGAAAAGGTAAAGTCAGAGAAGTCGCCCCCCTCACGTGCAGCGCAGGGGGGGGGCTTTATTTGGGACCCCCTTCTATTAGCCAAAGAGGAGAGACTGTACAAACATCATCTCACGTTCCGCTGCCCCATCCTGGTATTAGACAGACCCCAGAGGTCACCGGGTAGTCACGAGCCAGACAACATCTCCCGGTAAGGGACCTCACATCCTAATGGGGGCGTCTCCATGTCCCCTCCTCAGGCCGTATCTGTGCCTGATGCAGCAGAGCCCGTCCTGCTCCCATCACCACACACTAGCCCGATTTGGTCTTCGGGCGGCTGGAAAAGTTGTGTGACTGATATTGTTTTGCATTCTTAAAGGGGTCGTCCCTCCACAACAAAGTGGGACTGCCGGAGGTCCCGAGCGCTGCACCCGGCTGTCCCATAGAGAATGAATGGAGCGGCAGGTTCATAAGGAGATTCAGGACCCTGTTCTCTTGATCGGTGGGGGTCCCAGAGAACAACCACTCATCTCCTATACTCTGGATAGGTAATAAGTTGTTGTGGTGAGACAACCCCTTTAAATGTCACCCAACTTTTCTAAACGCCTGAATGGTAAATCATTTTTCCGCATGGCTATTGGATCATTACCCTATTGGTTGTCACCCAGCTTTCCCAGGACCAGATATGAGCTATGAAAACAATTTGGCAGCTGCTCTGTAACCCTGCCGGTCCAAAGAGTGACGCTGTTTCTGTAATAAGATGGCGGCGCTCCATAACTGCGTTATACGCTTGAAAAGTCCTTGTTATTTTGGCGGTAGAAGGGCCGCTCCTCGCCCCGTGCGGTCATCACTTATCTCAGGCTCAGATAAAACAGTCAGGATTCTGCGTTTCTGCCTCCATAATTTTCCATCAGCGCGGCAGAGGCAGCATATGGCGTCCGTGTGACGGATTATCTGGCAGCTTATCAGGAGCGGCTGTCGTGTAAACACAGAGAGGAGCAGGTAAATACGGGGGGCACTCAGGCCCCTTCTCCTCTTATCTTAATTCCCTGATGTGTTCACTCCGCAGTGTAAGAAATGGACTAATAATAGCCAGCGCCGCGCAGTCCTATGACCTCGATGAACTCCGGAATGATACCGACATGACTCTTCCTCCTACACATCACCATCAGCAATACCTGTTATTTTATTATAATTGCCTGCAGCCACCACTAGGGGGAGCTCCTATGGATCTATAAAGCTCCCATTTGTGAACTCAATAAATCAGTCTGCATTGAGCTCCCCCTAGTGGTGGCTGCAGAGAGACAGATTTGTATTATTTGGCGGGAGATCCCAGGACGTCCTCAGTTCTCGGAATACACAGCGGTCCCACATTGATCACCTGTCCCGGGATTAAGGACTTAAGATGATTAACATGTGCGGTGATACAATGTAACAACGTGCAGGGCGCGGCGGAGCGCAGTGTAATATGGCGTGCTATCACCGGTAATCATTTTATATAGGGAGCGTGACATCACATGTCCGTATGCTGTTTCATTCACCCGTGATCTCGGAACAAAAATTCGGACAATTCTACAAGCAGCAAAAATCCCACCGTTCTCTAGAACCTCAGCGCTCGCCGTCCCTCGCCGTTTTACCTTCGACTTTTCATAAATTAACTTCAATAGAAATCACGTAACGACAATAAAAACTCCAAGCAAGAAGGATCTGCATCTATAGACACACGCAGAAAATTTCTGTAACCTCATGACATCATAGGCTGGGCCTGATTACATCATCATGACGTAGAAGAGCCGTGGAAACTGCGCCGCCTATCGCTCACGCTTCTCTTTGTGGTCACCATTATGGTTGATACATTGTGGAGGAGATTGATCAAAACTAGTGCAAAGGAAATGTGGAGTAGTTCTCAACCAATCATAAAACTTCTTTCATTTTAAAAAATGAGAGGTGGAATCTGATTGGTCGCTTTAGGTAACGGCTCCATTTTTCCTTTGCACTAGTTTTGATAAATCTTCCCATATGTCTGAGGTAGAAGATCAGACAACGAGCGGGAGGAGAAGCCGCCACCTGGTAATTAATATTCTCCGGCTCATTACTCTGATGTCACCGGCTCATCACCCCTCCCCCCCCTCGTTAATACAGGGCATTTATCATTGTGCCCACGGATTATACTGAAGGCTCAGCGATACGGCTGAGCCGGGCAAAGTGTTTTTCCACTGCTGCGAAATACATCAGACCGGAATCACACCGGACCGCGCTAATAAATCTACCAAACCGCTCTGCGAAACATCAGATAATCCTCAGATATTGGCTCTCAGTGTCAGAGACCTCGTTACCTCGAAGCTCCTGCCGTATTAATATAAGATTAATCTGCTTATGATGATCGGTGACTTTGTGAATACTTTGTTTTACTCATCAGGTATATATCTTCTACTCCAGTCACATCCAGAGCTGCATTTACAATTCTGCAGTTACATCTTATACTCAGTTCACATCCAGAGCTGCATTCCCAATACTACCGTTATACTCTAGTCACATCTAGCGCTGCATTCATAATCCTACCGTTATACTCTAATCTCATCCAGAGCTGTATTTAAAATTCTGCTGTTAAATCATATCTTATGCGCCTCTCGCATCCAGAGCTGCAGTCACAATTCTCCTGTTGCATCACGTCGTATACTCCAGTCACATCCAGATCTGCGTTCACAGTTCTGCCAGTGTAAATAGAAGTCAGGTAACCCCCGAAACTTTTTTTGCGAGGCTGTTTGGAAAACTATAGCAGCGACTTTATTGGCTGCCATGGACAACTGCTCCACTTTTGCTTTGCTTTTAATTATTCGATTAAGGCCTTATTCACATGAACGTGTCCGTTTTGCGCGCGCAAAAGCTCAGCGTGTCATCAGCATATGGTGCGCGGCTACTGTAGCACGAATCAAGTGCTTCCGTGTGCCGAGCGCGATTTGCACCCACCCCCGATTCCTGGCAACCCCCCCCCCCCCCCAATAGCTGAAGGGGCTTCCCCTTATTGTTTACAATGAATAGCGCCGTACAGTTGGTAGTGGTTGTGGCTGGTACTGCAGTTCAGTAACATTCAAGTGAATAGGATTGAGCTGCAGTACCAGGCACAACCACTCCCAAATGTACGGCGCTGTTCATAGTAAACAATGAAGGGGACGTACCGCTCGCTGGAGCTGATGATCAGGGTTTTTAGAGTCGGACCGTCTTCGATCTGATATTGATGGCCTGTCCTACGGATATATATTCAATATTTGCTGCTCTGTTTATGTGACGTGTTTGGTTAATGCGCCATATGTCGCTGTTATCCGCAGGCTCCGGGCACCAGTGACGACACAAAACCCATTGAGTTCTCATCACCTGCAGAGCGTCGCACCTGCCCAGCGCCCGGATACAACAGTCGCGTCTTTAGCACCAGCGGGTCCTCGTCTCCCTGTGCCGGGGGGCCACTGATCACAACACCATGAAACGAAGTGCGATCTCCGGTGCCGGCTGAGGATGGAGCCGAACAGTCTCAGGATATGATCACAATGGCGGCCACCAGTACTGCACCGTAAAAACTGCGGCAAGACCGTTTTTTTTATATCTCATACACTACAAACATACACCTGGCCGCCGCAATAAAACCGGGGGGGAAAAGACAGTTCATGTGAACATTCCCTGAAGGTTAAAACCACCGAACCCGTCTCCTCTTCCCCAACACTTTCTATGGATCCAGGGAGCTGAGGTTTGGGGGGCTGTTTGCACTGTCCTCACATTGAGACCCTGTTCTTGTCTATATTGTAAATCTGGAAATAAGAATCCAACCAGACGGTCAGTGCAGGGTCAGCCAAAGACCCTGCAAACAGCACCTTATATCTCAGCTTCCCGGCAATGTCGCCCCCTCTGAATTGTATATAATGTTTTTTTGTACAACAGATATTTATTGTCGATAAACTTTATGAAAACGTCTGCGTTTGCTTTGGCTGTGACTTGTGCAGTTTGTCAGGACAGGGCAGGGGTCTGCGGTTCTCTCTCCTCTGTCTGGATTATGTAAGATTATCTCCGGCTGCAGTAACTACGCTTGCTTGACGGATGATCTCCATTCATTGATTATAGATGCAGATCAGCAATTCCTGTCTGTGCGATGCTCCTGCCCGAGTATCTGCATTTCTCTGTGTCCACCATTGGGTGGCGCATGTGAGGCGGATTAAAAACAGTTTCGGGTAATATTAGTCTAGTAGCAAAGGCACAAGATGGGGATAATATCGTGCAGAATGCAAATTACCAGAAGAAATGATTGATCGTCAGCACACAGAGGTCTCCCATGATGCTTTGCGGTGCAGGATCCTTTCAGCTACATAGACGCAGAGCTGCTGGAAATGCAGAGAACCCATAAACTATTCAATTTAAGTAATAAAATATGTTTTATGTACAAGTAATCATTGTAAATATCTTTTCTAAATTGTATTCCTCACAATTGTCAAGATTTCTGCTTGCTGTCAGTGAATATGAACATTCTTGTTTAAAAACAGATGCTTAAATGTTTTTCCCAGATTGTAATATGGATGTCCTAGCCTTAAAATACACTATTAATATCTGATCGGTGGGGGTCCATCTCCCGACACCCCCGCAGATCCCCTTAATGAAGTGTTAAAGACGCTCTAGCAATCGCTGTGTCTCCTTCATTGTTTACCAGGCACAGCGCCTTACATTTCTTAGTGGTTATCCCTGGTACTGCAGTTTGGTCCCATTCAAATGCTGTAGCAGACACGTCCACAACTGGAGCGCCGCAGCCTCTTCATTCACACAGGAATGTGTACTCTTATCTGACCCTTGACATTCCTCATCGCTACTATTATTTTTTCAAATAATTTCCAATGCCTAAACTCTATGATGTTCGGAGTATCACCCACACATGACATCAGAGTGACAGAAATGCTGCTGTCTATAAACCCTGATGTGTATAATGTACCTGCAGTAAATATGTCTACCACTAGGTGGTACTGCACGTAGCTCAATGATAGATCCTTTTTCCTGCGTGTTGCTCCGAGACATGTTTATGCGTAACAGCGCTCCATGTGGTCAGGCTTGGTATTACAAGTATTTTTTTGTTACCTGTTTCAGGTGGCAGAACTGTGAATCTTCAAATAGAAACCGATCAAAGATACAAATTTGTGTTCCTGGAAAGCAAAATTACCCATTTTTTCTGATAAAGACATTAGTATATATGGCTGCCTTCAGCTGCGGATGCCCCGTTGTCTGACTCCATGTGACAGACCTCTAAATTTGCGTTCTTCAGTGGCATTAGTCAGACCAGAGAGAAATGATCACCTGAAAATGTAGATCATTCTAACAGTGTCTTGCGAGTTTCTTTCTAAATTTACATCCAGTTATTTTCTTTATTCCAGATTAGTTGTTATAATCTATAATCTCCTGTAATATGATCATTTTCCAAGTAATAATAATGTTTTACATTAACTCTACTGGTCATTTTACTTTCAATACCACTCCTGACCACATGGAGTGCTATTTAGGAGAAATGTGTCCATGTGCAATAGGAAGCCCAACCCACATCCATTCAGGCACATGCAGCACCAGCAACACCTAGTGGTAACATTGTTTAGTGCAGTCACCTACAATAAAAACAAATGACACAGAATGTAGGAAATAAATATCCTCTTCACAGGACGGCGCTGCACACACCACGGGGTTAATGTAACGTTATTCTTCACACCTCCGTGCTGCACTTTTCCTCCTTGCTGGTCCTTCTAGTTCTCCAAAACAAAGCCGCCGGTAAAATCCAAGAGCCCTTCTGTCCACGAGTTTTCAAGATGGCGGAAGCAGCTGGTCGACGTGTAAAACCGCAACGAGGGGAATGACAATCACAGCGATCAGGAATAAAGCAACGCATCACAGACTTAGTAACACGCGGCGCCCCCTGTCTGCCGGAGCCGGGGCTTGGTCTTCTCGGCTTCTTCTATATGAGACGTGACCTCTTCTTCCTCTTATACAGCGGCTGATGTTATCAATGATCTTCTCTTATACGGAAATACAAGAGCAGAAAACGCAACCGACGTCTCTATGACTCCACGTATATTGTCCACTCCCCGAACACCGCGACACGTATTTCCACATCTTCCATATATCAGAACTAGCTTTTATACCCGGCGTTGCTCGGGAGGTTGACTTACGGTATGGATAGAGCAAAAGCTCACTATTTAAATACCCAATTATGTGTTGTAAGGCCCCAAGCAAACGACCATAGGATTCGTCCGTAATTACGGACCCACTCACTTCTATTGCCCATGGACACCCGTATATTTACAGGAAGGTGTCCGTGCCGTAGAAAGGCTCCGCAAAAGATAGGACATGTCTATAGGACTTTATATGGGAGCACGACCCGCATAATAATTACAGAGTATTAAAAGTTAATTACCTGCTTCTTCCTCCAGTCCGGCCTCCCGGGATGATGTTTTATCCCATGTGACCGATGCAGCCAATCACAGGCTGCAGCGGTCACATGGACTGCCGCGTCATCCAGGGAGGTCGGACTGGATGTCAAGAGGGACGCGTCACCAAGACAACGGTACGTATGAACTTCTTTTACATTCAATCGCTGCGGAAACTCTGCCCGAAAGGGCTGCCCCTTCTCTCTATCCAGCACTGATAGAGAGAAGGGGCTGCCGATTGGTGCAGGGAAAACTAGTCCGTAAGTACGGGTGGAATACGGGTGACACCGGACCCAATGTTATTGGAAGCACCATTAAATATCCTTAACACTACGATCACATGATCAAATTTTTTTTATTCCCTTTAGGATATAAAAGTCCTAAGCCGGTGCTCCAAGACTAAACTACGGAGTGGTGGATGAGCGGCGGGGACTTCTGATTCATGCCCATTTGGCATCGATGTTTTATATTCCAGTTATATTGTGTTTTATATTCCAGTTATGTATCATTATATACCAGTTATTCTATATTTCACTTATGTTATAAACGTCATCACCTTATATATTTTTTTCATTCTTAATAAATCGAGTTTTTGCATTCCTGTCACTGTATTTCTGGTCTCTACGGGTGGTGCGGCCGCATGCTGGGAGTTGTAGTTTCACACGATACAGACGACGTGTCTATTTAATAGATGAGCAACTCTGCACCTGAGGAGGTACTACAACCCTCAGCATGCCCTCAGTGAGAGGATACATAGAGGACTGCTGCACTTCGGGTAACCACTACTCCCCCTATTAATCCTTTCCTCCGGGATTCACCGTCCAGACCGCGTTCTGCAGTGATATGACATTCACCGGCAGTGGAGCCCCCGCTGTAACTCAAACTTCACACATAATGTGACCCCAAAACTCAGGCGGCGGGCGCTCACCCGCTTCCTGTGAGGACGCGACAGCGCGGGAAACTGGGGACGTCACGTGGTATCGATGTATATATAAACATGCCAGTGAAGGAGAATACACTGTGATTGGTCCAGTGTCACAGTCATTGATTGGTTTAATTACATCACGTGACAGCTACAGTAAGTTTGCAGAAATGGGATATTAACCTGTTATTGACCGCCCATTAGTGTTTTTACGGCGCTGCATCGGGATAAATAAACAGCGCCGGGAGCAGGTAAATCTCCCCACTCTCAGCTACCAGGGGAAGCTGCGGGCTGGGATCAGACCTGCTGGAGCGGGTGGGATCGATATCAGTATCGATCCAGCACGCTTAACCCCTCAGAGCGCTGCATCTGAGTGGTTTTAGAGGGAGAAAGGGGGCTCCCTCTCCCAACCCACCAGCACCCCGCTATACAATCGAAGGGGGTCGGTGGTTTCTAGGTCTGCCTCTAGTTAATGCCTGCCAGTGACATGACCTAACAGGTGCCAGTCCGTTATACACAGACAGTAATACACTGCAATACAGAATCAGATGATCGCATAGTGAAGTCCCCTAGTGAGACTAAAGAAAAAAGTTTATAATAAATAAAAATCCCAAGTAAAAAAAAATTAAAAACCCCCTTTTTGGTACCAATAAAAACTACAAGTCGTCCCGCAAAAAAAAAAAAGCCCTCAAACATCTGTCAGCAGAAAAAGAAAAAAGTTATGGCTTCTAAAATACGGCGACACAAAAACAAATTATTTTGAAAAATAATGTGTAAAAGTAGTCAATTTGGTATTGTCGCAATTGTAACGACCCGCTGAATACATTTCTTATGTTTACACCACACGGTAAACGGCGTAGATTTAGGACGCATTGCTGATTTTTTTTCTGTTCCCCCTAAAAAAAAAAGTTTATAAAAGTTAATCAATAATCTGTATGTACCCGAAAATGGTGCTATTAAAAAATACAACTTGTCCCGCAAACAACATGACCTTATACAGCGATGTCGATGCCAAAATATAGAAGTTGTAGCTCATGGGATGCGACGATGGAAAAACGTAAAAAAAAAAATCAGCTTAGTCATTAAGGTCTGAAATAGGCCGGTCACTAAGGGGTTAATAGTGACGTATATACAAACAAGTCAGTGGATGAGCGTGCTCTGTGATTGGCCGGCCGTCACACTCGCTGATTGGTCCCATTGTACCACATGATATTGTATTTTATAGACACGTGTGAGCGGTAAATTTGAATATTCGGCTGATAGGATTAGACTTGAGGAGAATCACACTGAATATATAGGGGATCATACATATCAGGGGAGAGTATATACTACGAGGTCACAACAATATATACAGTTATGAGAGTAATTCTGATATATGGAAGATGTGGAAATACGTGTCGCGGTGTTCGGGGAGTGGACAATATACGTGGAGTCATAGAGACGTCGGTTGCGTTTTCTGCTCTTGTATTTCCGTATAAGAGAAGATCATTGATAACATCAGCCGCTGTATAAGAGGAAGAAGAGGTCACGTCTCATATAGAAGAAGCCGAGAAGACCAAGCCCCGGCTCCGGCAGACAGGGGGCGCCGCGTGTTACTAAGTCTGTGATGCGTTGCTTTATTCCTGATCGCTGTGAGTGTCATTCGCCTCGTTGCCGTTTTACACATCGTCCAGCTGCTTCCGCCATCTTGAAAACTCGTGGACAGAAGGGCTCTTGGATTTTCCCGACACCTTTGAGTTGGAGAACTAGAAGGACCAGCAAGGTGGAAAAGTGCAGCACGGAGGTGTGAAGAATAACGGTTACATTAACCCCGTGGTGTGTGCAGTGCCGTCCTGTGAAGAGGATATCGGATATTGCCGGTTTCTCGTACCCATATTGCGGATACAAACTTCTTTCGAGCGGTGAGGCGCAGTTTTGATATCATAAAGAAATTTCTTCAGAGACTGCAAGTTAGACTTTTTAACCCATTGATATGAATGGACACTGTGTAATGCTTAATTTCTCCTGTGGTGGCGCTGCAGGGAAACTGAACACTTACTGCCAGGTTTCCCCACAGATTAAAGGTGATCGCTGAGGATCCCGGCAGGGGGAGACTTTGTGATCTACTTATTGTCAAGGGGCTCTTCTAATAAGTAGGGATTGTCTAAAGTGGAGACCCCCTTTAAGTAATTCCCTAGTATATTTTAAAGTACGGGTTGAATCTGACTCCGGCCCTAAAAATGAGTCAGGAAAGTGTCCTCCTGCTACACACATCTACTAATGGATCCCTGGATGTCACCCTGGCCGTGGATGTTCCCCCTTTATCTATTGAATGCGCATTACTTATACTCCCGGTGACAACTCTTACCTAGGCTGATCTATATGCCATGACTTTTAGTAGCTAAAAATTAACCAGCTTCCTTCCTGATGATCAGCTGAGTGGTGCAGTAGGACGTCTGTTATCTTCTTGGGCATATGATTCTCCCCATTATCAGCAGAACACTTGTGAGGTCAGGCAAGCAGAAGAAGAAGAAGACACCAACCTGCATTAGGCTCATCTTCTGGGGTAGAAGACACAAGACGTGGTCATGACGGTCCATGGCGAGACCCTGAAGAACGTCTTGAAGCAGCTTCTTGGGTTTCATGTCAACTCCTAAAGAGGGACCTTGGGATGAGGAGGTAACGGAAGTTCTTCAGGACTCCTCGCGTTCAGTCCTCGTATGTGGAATAGACTCACCATCTCCGAGGAGTGCCGGAACGATGGTTCTCTAGGTTATGATCTACCATACGGGTGGTGGTCTATAGTCCGCAGTCATGTCTCAGCTCTTCTGGTGCAGCCGGCAGACCCTGCTGGCGATCGTCTTGTCCTTGGGATATTTCATGTACCTGTTTATGGGAGCGATGATGTTCCAAATGCTAGAGAAACAAGCCGAGGCCAACTCCAGGGACAAGTTCCAGCTGGCCAAATTAGGGTTCCTCCAGAACTATACCTGCTTAGATGCTGGAGCCATTGAACAATTTGTACAGGTATGATGACGAAAGCACCAGTCCAATCCTCCTCTATCTTGTATGTTTATTGTCTAACTACATTCAATCACAGTCGTTTGGGGTTTTTAATACTAATCAATGGAAAAAAAAAACTCAAAATGTAAAAGTCAACGCATATCTCTAAATTCATGGCAGTTTATTGAACAAAAAATTGCCAAATTTGTAACTGTTCACCCCCCCCCCCCCCCCCCCCCCCCCCCCCGCGTCAGTAATTAGCAGATATATCTATTCCAGTTTTGAGCCTTGTAGACCGGTCTCGAACAGCTTTGCACATCTGGACGCCGCACTTTTTCCTCATTCTTCCGTGCAAAATTGTTCAAGTTGCATGAGGACGGTGAGTGAGCAGCTACTTTCACGTCATCCAGGTATTCAATTGAATTGAGTTCCGGACTCAAATTTGGCCTCTACAGGAGCTTGAGCATTGCTGTTTTTAAGCCTGTGTAGTGTTGGCTTTATATTGGGGTCATTGTCTTGCTGGAAAATCAATTTCCAAAGTGGCAGTTCTCTTGCAGACTGCAGCAGGTTTTCCTCCAGGATTTCTCTTTTTTTTTTTGCTTACTCATTTCACTCTTTGCCTTCACAAGCCTTCTAGGGCCAGCAGCAGAGACCATTCCACACAATCAGGGGGCTTTAGCTTTACTGCACGGCTCGTGTGTTTTGGGGGATTTGTTACCAGAATGCTAAGTTCTGGTCCGATCCCGCCATAGAACGGAGTTTACCACTTGGTCTAGCCAAGATGTCATATGAGTTGTGTTAACATTGGCGTTCTCCCTGCCAATCCCCAATAAATCTGTTATTAGTGAAACACCCAGGACCAGTTGTTGTATGCAGAGTCCCCCCCTTCTCAGCCCCAGGAGCTCGTAGCCCCTTCAGAGTTGTCATAGGTCCTCTCGTCTGATCACTTGGTCTTTGAGGATAGTCAACCCTGGGCAGACTTCCAGCTGAGCCATAGTCTTCCACTTTTCATTGATTGACTTCTCTGTACTTCAGTTTTCTTGTATCCGTCCCGACTGGCACTTCTTTTATAACCTGGTCACTTTTATCTTCTTGATGTTCATTTTGCCAAGAACTGACGGACCTTGATGTGTTCTCCATTTCATTAATTATGTGACTTCTTTTACCTATTGACTGTCGGGGTGTCCTAGTAATGGGGGTGAATATTTATGCATTCAGTTATTTCGTTTTTAATCATTAAGATTTTTTTGTTGATGTCGAGAAAACTCAACGTAGAAAGGTCCAGAGGGTGATGAATATTTTTTTATATTTCCCGACACTGTGTATATATATATATATATATAGAGAGAGGGGGTTTTTTTTATTTTATTTTTTTTCAACCAAGGTATTGTATCCCCAATGGAACGATTCTGTAAAGGGCAGGTCGTCACCACTAAAATCCTCTACAGAGAAGCGAAACATTCAGAGCTTTACTGATGTCAGACCCCATAATATCTTGTGAGTTTATTACATTCACTTTCATGGTCCCTACTGCTGGGACCCATCCAATGGCAGGTCCCTGATATTTAAGGAGTGACTCCACCTGGAAGTAATACTGACCACAATGGTCGCCTGCAGTAGATGTGTCAATGCTGTCTATGATATTATTTGCTGACATCACACCCTGGATACCTATAGTGACGTATATTAGTACATTATTGTGTGATGTCAGGAGGCATTAGGCCAAGTTAATACAATGACGCGGCTGCGCTGCAGCTTTCAGACCCCTCAGCGGGACAATCCCGCATGGTCAGCACTGCACCATTGCCCTTATATTGGCAGCTCATCTGTAGCCGCCTCCTAGTGGAAGAGAAGGGCAGCAAGTTACTGTATTAATGTGTCTGGCACTGCTGTGGAGACACTCAGGCCGCACTATTCTATGGCCAAGGGGTATCCGAAACAGGATCATTTTGCTACAAAGGTCAAATATGTCTGTTTTCAAAACTTGTGAGGTCTCGTTATTTCCACTACAACTAGGAAGTCGCTGCTGTCACAGTGAGATGCTCAATGACGGGAGCTGCTCAGTGTCTACGTGGGATGGGTTTAAAGCCTCTGCACAACTTTGAAAAAGTTTTTTTTTTTTTTTTAAAGTTAAGAACTTAGATGTGATGGGTAACAGCTCGATGCTGCGTGTTTGAGGCACAGGAAACGCTGTCACTGAACCCGTCAGTCCCGATGACCTGACGGATACAGGTTTCAGCGCTAGATATAGCTGCTCTGTATACAGGATACAAAGCAGCTGTATCTCAAAAAGTAAAAATAATAATAAAAAAAAAATAATTACAAAGTTGCACCAATCACACTGATACATTGTTTTATTAGAAAAAAAAAACAACGATTTCAAAGGTGTACATAGGCTTTAATGTAGACATGTAGGCCAAAGTTTACATTTTATTTTCTGATCTGGTGAACGGCAATTTGCTCTGTCAAACAAGTGAACTGATTGGAAGCTAAGACATTAGAATGCAGGATATTCTCACCCCGGACATTCTCACAAACATATTTTCACTTCATACATTCTATACATTCTTACAATAGAAATTCTAACTTCAAACATTTTCACACGATACATTATCACTCTAGACATTCTTACCTGCGATATTCTTGCTCCATACATTTTCACACTAAACATTCTCATCTTAGATATTCTCACTCCATAGATTCTCATCTCAGATATTCTTGCTCCAAAATTCTCACACTAGACATTTTTTTATCTCAGATATTCTCAGATATTTTCATTCGTGCTTCAGATATTCTCACCTCAGATATTCTCACTCCATACATTCTTACCTCGGATATTATCAGTGAATTCATTCTCACCTCGGATATTCTCAGTATATTCATTCCCACCTCAAATATTCTTGCTCCATACATTCTGACACTAGACTTTCTCACTCCATTCGTTCATACCTCAGATATTTTCGCTCTAGACATTCTCACTTGTGATATTCTCACTTAATACGTTCTCACACTAGACATTCTCACATCAGATATTCTCGCACCATACATTCTCATACTAGACAATCTCACCTCAGATATTCTCGCACCATACATTCTCATACTAGACATTCTTACCTCAGATATTCTTGCTACATACATTCTCACACTAGACTCACTAGACATTCTCACTCCATTCATTCATATCTTAGATATTTCTGCTCTAGACATTCTCACTTCTGATATTCTCGCTCAATATATTCTTACACTAGAGATTAACACCTCAGATATTCTCGCATCATACATTTTCACACTAGACATTCTCACCTAAAATATTCTCACTCCATTCATTCTCACCTTAGATATTTCCGCTCCATACATTCTCACACTAGACATTGTCACCTTAGATATTCTTGCTCCACACATTCTCACGCTAGACATTTTGTCACCTCAGTTATTCTCACACTAGATGTTCTCCTCTCAGGTATTGGCATCTCTGATATTCTCACTCAATTCATTCTCACCTCCCATATTCTCGCTCCATACATTGTCACACTACACATTTTTTAACCTCAGATACTCGCCTTCCAGACATTCTCATCTCAGATATACTCGCTCCAGACATTCTCACCTCAGATATTCTCGCTCCATACATTCTCACACTACACATTTTTTAACCTCAGATACTCGCTCCATACATTCTCACCTCAGATATTCTTGCTCTATACATTTTCACACTAGACCTTTTCTCTCCTCAGATATTTGGGCTCCACACATTCTCACCTAAGATATTCTTGACCTTTTCATTCTCACCTCAGATATATTTGCTGTAGACATTCTCACTTCAGATAGTCTCACTCAATACATTCTCACACTAGATATTTTCATCTCAGATATTTCCACTTTATACTTACGCACTGTAGAAATTCTCACTTTAGATATTCTTGTTCCATATATTCTCACAAAGGCATTTTATGCTTAGGCAATCCTTGGATATTCTCACTCAGAACATTCTCGCACCAGGCATTTGAAAGCAAGTCTAAATATAGAAAACACATACATAAAAACTAAAAAAGTCTCAGCCAACTCCTCCACTCCCTTAATCCTATTTTTATTTTACTTTGCAATCAAAACTGTAATATATATATATAAAGAAAGAAAGAATAAGCCTTGCCCATCAGCTAAGCACCCCCCCCCCCCCCCCATTAACCATCTGCCTGGTGAAAATGGAAGGGATCAAAACTAAATGAACACGCGTGTGCCCTACAAAATTTCGACATGAGCCTTTGCTGCAGGAAGGCTGACAAACACTGCCGGAGAATTCTGGATTTAGTGTTCCCTCAACCCCAGACATTCCTTAGATATTCTCACCTGCATATTTCTATACTGCAAACTCTAACAATTGTTGATGTTCATTGTATACTCCCCTATATCGCTCATCAGGCCGCTATAGAATCAATGCTTGTGAAACCTTGTTGCAGCCGTGCTATATTGATATCCTTTCCCTTAAGTAGCCTAGGATACAGTTACATTAATATAGAAATTCTCTCATTGGCTTCGATTCATGTCAATCCCTTGCTGATTTATTTAATTGCTGTATGTACGGCGGTCTTCACCCCTGGAAGCTTGCATAAAAATTGGCAGTGTTGCCCCCGTATCTAGCGTACACAGATCGCTGCCCTGCTGCGGTGACTGGCGAAAAGCACAGCCCACCGGGACGGTGTTCCCGGCTATTCCACCAACAGTGCCATGTGACTGTGCCGCAGCACTTACCTAATGCTCTGATACTGTACAATACTACAGCAAAACTGTCACCGGATGCTGAGAGTGTATAATTATGAGAAGGGGCATATATATATCTGTGGCTGGCAATCTTGGTATGATAAACCAAGTGCAAAATTTATTCCTGTAGGTAACAAGTATAAACGACTCAAATTAAACCCCACATGGCTTACACCTTCTGTGAAAGGGGCAATACACGACAAAAAAAGGGCATTTAAAAAATACAAATCTGAGGGTACATCTGCAGCCTTTGTAAAATATAAAGAGCTTAATAAAATCTGTAAAAATGTAATAAAATTAGCAAAAATACAAAATGAAAGGCAGGTGGCCAAGGATAGTAAAACAAATCCTAAAAAATTCTTCAAGCATATAAATGCTAAAAAGCCAAGGTCTGAACATGTGGGACCCCTAGATAATGGTAATGGGGAGTTGATCACAGGGGATCAAGAGAAGGCAGAGTTACTAAATGGGTTCTTTAGCTCTGTATATACAACTGAAGAAGGAGCAGCTGATGTAGCCGGTGCCAGTGCTGAGGAGCTGATGTAGCCGGTGCCAGTGCTGAGGAGCTGATGTAGCCGGTGCCAGTGCTGAGGAGCTGATGTAGCCGGTGCCAGTGCTGAGGAGCTGATGTAGCCAGTGCCAGTGCTGAGGAGCTGATGTAGCCGGTGCCAGTGCTGTTAATATATCAGTTGATATACTGAATTAGATGAATGTAGATATGGTCCAAGCTAAATTAAATAAAATAAATGTGCACAAGGCTCCGGGACCTGATGGGTTACACCCTAGAATTCTTAAAGAGCTTAGTTCAGTTATTTCTGTCCCCATTTTCATAATATTCAGAGATTCTCTAGTGACTGGTATAGTGCCAAGGGACTGGCGCAGCGCAAATGTGGTTGTAAAGGATCTGCCAGGTACTACGTCTGGGTATACTCCCGGGATTAATCAGTCGACACCTGAGGCCAGACCTCTTAGACTGACACCGGCTCCCACCAACCAGGGTGGCAGGCTCAGGAGTGGGAGAGCCTATCGCAGCCTGGTCAGTCGGAGTTAGCTCCGCCCCCTGTCCATTTATACCTGCCGTGTTCTCTTCCTCAGTGCTTGTTACTCTTCTTGGATTCCTGGCCCCACTGCTGCCTTGCTCCAGCCTGCTTCTGCCTTGCTTCAGTTCCGTTTATCCTGCTTCGCTTTGCCCCTGGCTTGCTTCCTGCTCCGTGCTCTCGTTGGTATACTCCACTTCATCCTGATCCTGACTGACTCATTCACCGCTCCGTTTCCTCGCGGCGTTCCGTGGGCTACTGCCCCTTCCCTTGCGTGTTCCCTGTTTGTACTCCCTTGCACTTAGACAGCGTAGGGACCGCCGCCAAGTTGTACCCCGTCGCCTAGGGCGGGTCGTTGCAAGTAGGCAGGGACAGGGCGGTGGGTAGATTAGGGCTCACTTGTTCCCTTCACCTCCTTCCTGCCATTATAGTGGTGCCTATTTTCAAAAAGGGCTCTAGGTCTTCCCCGGGTAATTATAGACCAGTAAGCTTAACATCCATCGTGGGGAAAATGTTTGAGGGGCTATTGAGGGACTATATACAGGATTATGTGACAATAAATAGCATTATAAGTGACAGCCAGCACGGTTTTACTAAGGACAGAAGTTGTCAAACTAACCTAATCTGTTTTTATGAAGAGGTGAGCAGAAGTCTAGACAGAGGGGCCGCTGTGGATATAGTGTTTATATGAGGGGTGAGTAGAAGCCTAGACAGAGGGGCCGCTGTGGATATAGTGTTTATATGAGAGGTGAGCAGAAGCCTAGACAGAGGGGCCGCTGTGGATATAGTGTTTATATGAGAGGTGAGCAGAAGCCTAGACAGAGGGGCCGCTGTGGATATAGTGTTTTTATGAAGAGGTGAGCAGAAGTCTAGACAGAGGGGCCGCTGTGGATATAGTGTTTATATGAGGGGTGAGTAGAAGCCTAGACAGAGGGGCCGCTGTGGATATAGTGTTTATATGAGAGGTGAGCAGAAGCCTAGACAGAGGGGCCGCTGTGGATTTAGTGTTTTTGGACTTTGCAAAGGCATTTGACACTGTCCCCCATAGACGCCTAATGGGTAAATTAAGGACTATAGGTTTAGAAAATATAGTTTGTAATTGGATTGAGAATTGGCTCAAGGACCGTATCCAGAGAGTTGTGGTCAATGATTCCTACTCTGAATGGTCCCCGGTAATAAGTGGTGTACCCCAGGGTTCAGTGCTGGGACCACTATTATTCAACTTATTTATTAATGATATAGAAGATGGGATTAATAGCACTATTTCTATTTTTGCAGATGACACCAAGCTATGTAGTAATGTTCAGTGTTTGGGCGTCCACTTGGCAGATGAAGTTTAATGTAGATAAATGTAAAGTTATGCATCTGGGTACCAACAACCTGCAGCATCATATGTCCTAGGGGGCGCTACACTGGGGGAGTCACTTGTTGAGAAGGATCTGGGTGTAATAATCTGCAGCATCATATGTCCTAGGGGGCGCTACACTGGCGGATTCACTTGTGAGAAGGATCTGGGTGTAATAATCTGCAGCATCATATGTCCTAGGGGGAGCTACACTGGCGGATTCACTTGTTGAGAAGGATCTGGGTGTAATAATCTGCAGGCATCATATGTCCTAGGGGGAGCTACACTGGCGGATTCACTTGTTGAGAAGGATCTGGGTGTAATAATCTGCAGGCATCATATGTCCTAGGGGGCGCTACACTGGCGGATTCACTTGTTGAGAAGGATCTGGGTGTACTTGTAAATCATAAACTCAATAACAGCATGCAGTGTCAATCAGCTGCTTCAAAGGCCAGCAGAATATTGTCGTGTATTAAAAGAGGCATGGACTCGCGGGACAGGGATGTAATATTACCACTTTACAAAGCATTAGTGAGGCCTCATCTAGAATATGCAGTTCAGTTCTGGGCTCCAGTTAATAGAAAGGATGCCCTGGAGTTGGAAAAAATACAAAGAAGAGCAACGAAGCTAATTAGGGGCATGGAGAATTTAAGTTATGAGGAAAGATTGAAAGAATTAAACCTATTTAGCCTTGAAAAAAGACGACTAAGGGGGGACATGATTAACTTATATAAATATATGAATGGCGCATACAAAAAATATGGTGAAATCCTGTTCCATGTAAAACCCCCTCAAAAAACAAGGGGGCGCTCCCTCCGTCTGGAGAAAAAAAGGTTCAACCTGCAGAGGCGACAAGGCTTCTTTACCGTGAGAACTGTGAATCTATGGAATAGCTGAGCGCAGGAGCCGTCACAGCAGGGACAGTAGACACCGCAGGAGCCGTCACAGCAGGGACAGGAGATGCTGCAAAAATGGGTTAGATAATTTTCTAGAACAAAAAAGTATTCGCTCCTATGTGTAGAAATTTTTCCTTCCCTTTTCCCGTCCCTTGGTTGAACTTGATGGACATGTGTCTTTTTTCAGCCGTACTAACTATGTAACTATGTAACTATGTAACTATGTAACTATGTAACCCCACTTAACCGTTATCTGTATAGTCAGTGCCGATTTAATAAAAGACACTGCTGGATACTGAGCCTATATAGGTCCTACCTATGGTACCGCTCATAATTCAATAGTGCATTAGGGCACCTGCTCAGGCCCCATGCACACGACCGTGCCTGTAATCAAGGCCCGCGATTGCGGGCATGGCCATCTGCTGACGGCCGCCCGCATTTTCGGGCCGTGCTCCCATACAAAGTATTTTGGGGGTCACTCACATTATTCCTGATCCACCATTGCAGGAGACTTAGAAATATTTTGATATGTATTAATTCCCTTTATTCCTTGTCCCTTCTTGGGTTATTTATTGGTGGTTTTCACCTGATGTGGGTCTTTCAATTATTTACTTACTATTTGACTAATTAAAACCAGATAGTGAAACATATTTTTTTTCTAATCAGTTTTTTTATTTTAATTTTATTGTAGGGCTGCTGTTGACAGCATTTAGAGATATGCTTTACAGCAGCCACATGGACCATAGGGACCTGTAGTCTGGAGCTGACTTCTACGGGAGAGTATTATAGGCTTGCTCTGTGACCTGTGCAGGGAGGGGGAGGAGGGGAGATGTGTCCATCACCTATTGTCAATGGTGGTCCTTTGTTATCTATATATAGGTGTTACCTGTCAGTGTAATCATACCTGTGTTGATAATGAGATGATGCTGAGAAGTGATCTCTACAGAACAGGAAGGGTCAGTCTATTATGAATGGTGGATCCTGTGTTATGTATATATAGGTGTTACCTGTCAGTGTAATCCTTCCTGTGAACATAATAGGATGGCTGCTGAGATGTGGTCTGTACAGAATGGTCAGTTTATTGTGAGGCTCAGTAGGTCATTTTCTGCCACGTTCCCTTTAAGAAGGTTTACAACCCAATTTTAACAATATACTCACCCATTTCCTTGCACACTTAGCGTTCCTGCCACAAAATTCTGCTTTCTGTGACATTTTCCTGCAGAATCTTCGCAAAGGTCAATCAGATAAACATGAATAATAGCTGTCGGTAGACTCGGCCGGGTGCTAGGAGATATTTACCGGCGACTAGAAGAAATCAGGAGACAAATCTGTAAACATCAAAGACAAATAAGATTTCAGACCAGAATAAACACAATGTTCACATTTATCACAAGTGGCGACATTTTAGCCAATGTCTAAATTGAAGCTCGGCTACTTTATTGACATATGTTGCGCCAAATTTATTATTGCATTTTTTCGCTTTGATAAACTTGTCACAACAAACATCGCTGCCATTAACTTTCACACTGGCTAAAATGTATCCACCTCTTTACACCAGGATGGAAAGGCGGCTTTTAAAAAAGTCAGATTTTATAAAGTGTCTGAATCCTGATCACGCGGTAAGCCACGGCCACTTTCACGCCATTTTTACAAGCTGGTGTGCAGGGCGCAAGTGACTCTAAATAATGGAGCAAATAGTTTATAAATATGGCGCACAGCAGGTTAGACGCTATTTTTAAATAAAATATACCGCAAAAATTGAGAAAATACATTGATAAATGTGGAGTCAGTGCTGATCCCGGCCATAAGCTGCAGTCTACAAAATAATAATGACCCTGAAATATCAGCCCCCGATTTGCCCCCCTGTGTGGAGACTATTAATATTCTAATCAGCTGTGGCTGGCACTAATATGGAGACACTGAGGCTGACACTGCTATGGAGACTATAAATGGCACTGTTTCGGGGGACACTGAGGCTGGCCCTGCTATGGGGAGCTATGGATATAAGTATTATGATATGATAAGATACTGTGTCTGGCTCTGCTGGTCTTTGGCTTCTTCACAGGTAACAGACCCTGGGGTACAACCACGATTAGAAGCCATCACAGTGCCCGTAAGGGTTATCACCCATCTTTCCACAGACCCTGAGGGACATAAAAATCTGCAGTCACTTTGCACCAGTTTCTGCTTTTCCTATGTAAAGTTCAGTCTTTACTGTAATTCTGGCATTTCATTCATGAACAAGGGGGATCAGGATGAACAGAGTTCTAGATGTCTCTCCGAGAGGAACTGCAGTTCAGGACATCATGGGCGATCACTAAACAGAAATGATAAGATGAGTCCATAATATAGAATAAACCCTGCGCTTATCATCAGTGACGAAGCTGCATCTGTGGCTGGATCTCGGAGGTTTCTGCGCTGTCATTGGGGGACCCAGTGCTCCAGTTTGATGACATACAGAAGATTGCGTTTAATCCCTAGCACATTCCCTATAAAATTACATATATGAACCAGGACTGGAAGTACTGATGTAGCAGAGGCGGCAGGGTGATGTATCAAAACTGGTGCAAAGGAAAAGTGGAGCAGTTGTCTATGGCAACCAATCAGATTCCACCTGATTAGTGATGTCACTTCCCACCAGGGGACCCCGAGATGTACTGGGGAGATAGGGGTGCAGCGGGGCTCCGTCCATGAGGCAAAGTGAGAGCGAAAAGAAGAGCCCAGAACTTGCAAATCCAGAGACAAAACTCTGGCAACTTTTTTAGCTCCAACTTTTTTTTGAGAAAAAGCCTCAGATGCCCCCAACAGTTCTGCCACTGATGTGCTGTACCCAGATGTTTCCATGCCCAGCTGTTCTTACCTCCTGTGCCGGGCACCGGGTCACTCAGCTACTGACATTGGCGCTGGCGTCAGTTATAGTGAATAGAGATTCTGCTTAATTAGGGAAAACATTACAAGAGGTTCCAGGATTGCTGCCCATATACTTCTACCATTAGTCCGCTTGGAGGGGTGCATAGACCCTAGAGATACCCCCACCCGGGAGCATTGGGACCTGTGGAGAGAGGTGGCAGCTCAGGTCAGCCCGATACCCCTCTCCATATGGGTGTTATAAGGCCCCGCTCTCCACAGGCATCACACTGACCTGGTTTAGGGGTAACGACCTTCAGTGGATATTGGGGGGCACAATTAAAGATTGGGACATCCTATCTTTGTATAGGGAATGGGGGCATAAAGCAGCACCAGAAGAGGGGTGCTCTATATACACCCCTGTTATTAAGCCCGCTAGGACCCAGCTGCTCCACCAGATCCATTTGGTCCCAGCAGGGGGATTGATGAGTCTCATGTTCATCATTTAAAGGAACGGATCGCCCTGGTGACGTGTCTTTTCCTTGTTACAGATCATCATGGAAGCCTGGGAGAAGGGTCTGAACCCTAAAGGGAACGCGTCGAACCCCAGTAACTGGGACTTCAGCAACTCCTTCTTCTTTGCTGGAACTGTCATCACTACAATAGGTAAAGCCACCCTGTTACCTGAGAGTGGGAAGCTGGACGCAACAGTCCCAGATAATAGCGGGACATGCGCAAGAAAAGACATTTCACGAGTTTCCGTCCTTTTATTTTCTTCCTTTGTTTTAGAATTGAGGACTCGGCGTTCTTGGCTCTAAAACAAAGAGGAAAAAGAAGAATAAAAGGAGCGAAACTCATCCAAGTGAACGTCTCGCGTGTGAGCTCATTATTTCAATTCCTAACGCCCGGAATACGGTGTTTGGGTTGTTCATGTGCTGCTATAGCGGATTGCTGTGCTGGGTATACGGGAGGAGCGGAGCGAGGCTCCTGTTTGCAGGTGTGCGTCTAAGTGCAATCTACGGCTACGACCACTCATCCGTTTTTGTTGACCCAGCTAATAGCGGTCACTTAAAGGGTTGTTCTACTTTTAAACTTCTTTCACTAAATATATAGAGAATTGGTTAAATAACATTTTACTCATATGCTTCAATTACCCATAATGCTCAGAATGGTCTCTTGCGCCATTTAAAGGGGTTGTCAAAGGTTAGAAAAACAGTGTCACACCTGTCCATGCGTTGTGTCTGGTACTACTGCTCAGCTCCAATGAACTGAATCGACTGAGCACCAACACCACATACAACCTGTAGACAGGTGTAGTGTTATTTATAAAGGGCTCAGAGCTCCATTTTCTGAGAAAGAGCTCCGAATCCCCTACTTCCATTCACGCTCCCATAGAGTTACATGATAACATTCTTCACCCTGCAGTCACCACTAGGGGGAGCTCACCACATACAGATATATACAGCTCCCATAGAGTTACATGATAACATTCTACTGCCTGCAGCCACCACTAGGGGGAGCTCACTACAGACAGATATAAACAGCTCCCATAAAGTTACATGATAATGTTCTGCTGCCTGATACCACCAGTAGGGGTCGCTCACTACATACAGATATATACGCTCCCATAGAGATACATGATAACATTCTGCTCCCTGCAGTCACCACTAGGGGGAGCTCACTACATACATATATATACGCTCCCATAGAGTTACATGATAACATTCTTCTCCCTGCAGTCACCACTAGGGGGAGCTCACTACATACAGATATATACGCTCCCATAGAGTTACATGATAACATTCTTCTCTCTGCAGTCACCACTAGGGGGAGCTCACTACATACAGATATATACTCTCCCATAGAGTTACATGATAACATTATTCTCCCTGCAGTCACCACTAGGGGGAACTCACTACATACACATATATACAGCTCCCATAGAGATACATGATAACATTCTGCTCCCTGCAGCCACCACTAGGGGGAGCTCATTACATACAGATATATACAGCTCCCATAGAGATACATGATAAAATTCTGCTCCCTGCAGTCACCACTAGGGGGAGCTCACTACATACAGATATATACAGCTCCCATAGAGTTACATGATAACATTCTGCTTCCTGCAGTCACCACTAGGTGGAGCCCACTACATACAGATATATACAACTCCCATAGAGTTACATGATAACATTCTGCTCCCTGCAGTCACCACTAGAGGGAGCTCACTACACACAGATATATACAGCTCCCATAGAGTTACATGATAACATTCTGCTTCCTGCAGTCACCACTAGGTGGAGCTCACTGCATAGGTATTCGTTATTATGTTCAATGGATTGAGTTCAAATTTGTATTCAGTGAGCTCCCCCATAGCGTTGGCTGCATACAGACAGAGGTGGGACCAACAGACAGATATATACTTTCCCATAGAGTTACATGATAACATTCTGCTGCCTGCAGCCACCACTAGGGGGAGCTCACTACACACTGATATATACAGCAGACAGAGCTGGAACCAACAGCTATCAGACATTCACAGGATGTGTCATAAATGTAAGAGATGGGAATACAGATTTATTGTAAAAACTTACAGGGACACTGTCAGCAATTGTGGTAGAACTCTCCCTTTGAGAAACATCGGCTTTATAGTGAACATCGAGGTAAAATCTTCATTAAATTTTTTATTAACTTTTCTCTGTTTAGTGCAGAAAACAAAATAAGAATAATAGATCGGTCAACAGCTTCTTGCTGACAGTTTCCACGTGCCGCATTCCTGGCATCATGGCGCCCATAGCCTAAAGTTCATTCCAGGAATACGGCACATGACCACTGAGACCTCTGATTGGCTGTAGCAGTCACAAGCTGGCTGCATGTAAACGACCACCAGGAGGACCGTCAGAGTGTCAGCGCTGGATCGGCAGAGAAAGAATAGGTGAGTACTGATTGTTTTTTTCTTTTCGGACATTTGCAGATGTTTCTAGAAAATGTTAACAAGTTTAATAAGCCCTTTATTACCCCAATAGCGGAAGACTCATTGATGTTGACGTTCAGTAATAATCTCTTACACTTGTGATCTGCAGGTTACGGGAACTTGTACCCGAGCACGATGGCCGGCCAGGTGTTCTGCGTGTTCTACGCTCTCTTTGGCATCCCCCTCAATGTGGCGTTCCTGAACCAGATCGGCAAAGGGTTAAACGCCCATGTCATCGCCCTCGGCAGGTGCACGCAGGAACCACGCGGCTCCGGGGTAAATTGTCTGTCCTTGTCCAGATCCTGCAGCCATGTGTTACTCCACGCTCCTCCACCTCCTCTTCCTGAAAACTTACAGAAAGTAGAAGAGAGTAACATCTGACTGCAGGATCAGGGTTTATTTGTAGTCTGTCACCATAGAAACACATAATTCTGCATAGGAGCTGTATACACAAAACAGAACATTTTCAGTAAAGACTATTTGCAAAGTTGTTTTATTTTTTTTAATGATTGCATAAGTATACACACCCAAATGTACAGTGACCTGCGGTGATAATGACCGTATGTTTCTGCCCCCCAGGTGATGAAAGTGATGATAATGGGCTTGTTCCTCACCACCGGCTCGCTGCTCTTCCTCGTCTTTCCTCCCATGATCTTCAGCTACGTGGAAGGCTGGAGCTACGGAGAGGGATTCTACTTTGCATTTATTACGCTCAGCACCATTGGGTTTGGAGACTACGTATTAGGTAAATATCAGGGATGAAGTCGTTTTGATTTTAATCAGATGGATGACTCGGAAAAACTAGAAAAAAAAAAATCTGACCTCCAATTAACTACTGGTCTGGCGTTAAGACTGCACTAAAGACTACTACTACAGCACAGACAACTCTGATGAGACACTGAGCCAGCAGGGATTGCTAGGAGATGTTTTCTTACAGATTTGCAGATTCTTGCAGCTTTGGATGTGACTGGAGTATAAGATTTAGCAGGCATAAGGGGTTTCTAGTATATAATGAAATAGTTCTGCAACTTTCTAATACACTTTGTGCTTCAATTCCTTACCATTTTCAAGATCTCTGTTTGCTGTCAGTGAATGAGAACATTCTATTTTGCACCCAGAGGCTGAAAAACTAATACTTCTCACAGCTGATGGTTTGTTACAATGTATCCAGTCCAGACAATCCTCTGTGAGATAAATAGGTTGCACTCGAGACTTGTGCTGTTGGCGTACGGAGCTCACAGAAGATTGGTCAGGAAAGCTCAGCTCAACTTTCATGTGTTGATAATTACGTGAGTTACTTTGTCTCAGGTCCTGTACTCCAGTCACATCCAGAGCTGCATAAACAATCTTGTTGGTTTCCACTTGGAATCCGTCGGCACTGTGCTGACAGGCACACTCCTATAATGCTCTGTGTACTTTGGTGCCTTGCATTATGGAAAATGTAGCTTTTAATGATACAGCGCCTTGTGAGAACACTTCATCTGCCACATTGCAGCATCGCCTATGTAGACACTGAACCAGTGGAATAGTTGAGAGATGTGGGATGAGAGTTGCACCATAATAACCTAAAAGCTAAAAGAAAATGGGCATTGTGAGTGCAGCCTTGGATGTGATTGGAGTATGAGACATGATGTAAAGTAAAGCTTAGTATTACTACCACATTATTTGTAGATTTACATATGAACATTAAATGACGTCTTCCCATCGTTACCAGGAACCGATCCCAACAAGCATTACATCACTATCTACCGGAGCCTGGCGGCGCTGTGGATCATTTTCGGCTTGGCTTGGCTCGCCATGGTCTTTAACCTGGCTGCAGAGATGGTGGAGAAGATAATCCACCTGAGGATGCACAAAACTCACGTCATTAAGGAGGAAGCGGCCGTACAGAAGACGGAGGAGCTTAGCGTCCAGCGCAGGGTGCCGATCTAGCGTCTACGGAGGACAATCTGACTTTATTAGGGACTCATTAGAGTCTATGGCGGTCATATAGCGACACAGGAGGACAATGCTATGTATCAATATACAGAACCAGACTGGACCATGTGTCATAGAGGAGGGACTGGAGGTGCCCCTCCCCAACAGTGACATCATCGATACGCCATAGTTGATGACATCACACCATATAGGTTCTATATTCACTGCGGTGATGGAGTCCTAATTTGCATAGTGGGACGGATTCATCTACTATGGAACCATCCAGAATACATCATGGCTCCACCCTCACGGAGCAGCAAATATTGCAGACGACCATTTGTCCATCCCCCTACCGGACTGCATCACCGATTACTGAACCAATGGGATCCACAGGCCCCAGGAATTATAGTGATACAGAAGGTCTCTGCAGGACGATCCTTGTTGCACTTGGGGTGTGAGTGGTGTCTAAGGAGTTGAAGGTTGGGGCTCACTTTTTGGGGCCCCGGATTGGCATTTCTTGACGCCCTTTAGTTTGCTCACATATTGCCACTCTTAAAGGGAACCTGTCAGGGGAGATGATAGATGAACGCTCAATTACAGGTCACAATGACACCCCTCCGGACTAAATGCCCACCAGTAATGCCCATCAGGGCTGGAGAAGAGCCTCTCCCAGCCAATCAGCAGTCACAATTGGTCACATGACCTTCTTAAACTTCTGACCCCTGAAGCAAGAAGAGCCTCGGGTCTAAGACATGGAGGGGGGTTAAGAGACTCTTCTCATTGCTTTTGTTGCCCCCTATTGACATTTTAGGTGCATTCACCCCCTTTAATCTTTTATAGTTCATCGTAGCAACACATGTAATAAAACTTTGCATATTTTGCAAAAATTTCACAGATTTTGCATTGTTTCCATGGCTTAAAGCCGCGAGCGTTTCATTGTCCGCCTTATGGTCTTAGCAGCGGTTGGACGCATTTCTCCGTAGGGTCACAGGGCAGGATGTGTGCTGTGCTCTGGAAAATATCCTCCCCCTCGCATTCATAACCTAATTTCATATCTCCTTATAAGATCAAGACTCCGTACACATACACGGTCTTTATATATATTTATACAGTCTTATGCAAAAGTTTAGGCACCCCTTGCAAATTGAACTCTGTAGGGAACGTACTTAAAGGAACACGCTGTGTTCTGTCACTGCTGTGTAGTGCAGGGCCTGAGGGGGAGGAGCATGACACAGGGATTAAAGAGGCTCTGTCACCAGATTATCAAACCCCTATCTCCTATTGCATGTGATCGGCGCTGCAATGTAGATAACAGCAACGTTTTTTGTTTTTTTTAAAACGATCATTTTTGCCCAAGTTATGAGCAATTTTATATTTATGCAAATGAGCTTTGAAATGGACAACTGGGCGTGTCTTGTGTTTGTAACATCTGGGCGTGTTTACTTGTTTTACTAACTGGGCGTTGTGAATAGAAGTGTATGATGCTGACTAATCAGCATCATACACTTCTCATCATTCCCACCCAGCTTCTTTCACTAAAGACACACAGCGTGACGTCACCCACAGGTCCTTCAACCTTGTCGTCGGACAAAGAAGATACATCGGCTGAAAGGCGTCCAAAAGGTTAATATGCTCGTCTCTAGGGAGTTTACTATGCTTACCTGCACATGGTGATGCTGCTGCAAATTCAACTGTACGCCTGGGGCTGTGGTGTCTTCTCTCTTCCAACGCCAAGGTTGAAGGACCTGTGGGTGACGTCACGCTGTGTCTGCAGTGAAAGAAGCTGGCTGGGAGTGATGACGTCACCCACAGGTCCTTCAACCTTGGCGTCGGAAGAGAGAAGACACCACAGCTCCAGGCGTACAGTTGAATTTGCAGCAGCATCACCATGTGCAGGTAAGTATAGTAAACTCCCTAGAGACGAGCATATTAACCTTTTGGACGCCTTTCAGCCGATGTATCTTCTTTGTCCGACGACAAGGTTGAAGGACCTGTGGGTGACGTCACGCTGTGTCTTTAGTGAAAGAAGCTGGGTGGGAACGATGAGAAGTGTATGATGCTGATTTGTCAGCATCATACACTTCTATTCCCAACGCCCAGTTAGTAAAACAAGTAAACACGCCCAGTTGTTAAAAACACAATACACGCCCAGTTGGAAATACGAAAAAAAAACACGCCCAGTTGTCCATTTTAAAGCTCATTTGCATAAATATAAAATTGCTCATAACTTGGCCAAAAATGATCGTTTAAAAAAAACCAAAAAAAAGACGTTACTGTTATCTACGTTGCAGCGCCGATCACATGCAATATTGTAAATATTGAAGTCAAGACAAACATGGGAAAATTTCTATAATTTTTCCCACTAAAACACATCTGAAGTCATAAATATCCCCTTCATAAAGGGGTTGTTCAGTGTAACTAATTTTTATATTTTCTATTTCAATTCCTCAAACTTTCCGCAATCTCTGCTTTCTGAAATAGAATAGAAACCTTTACTTTTTATTTTGAGACACTAAAAACCCGTCCTAGTCACCGCTGATGAGCATGTTACAATGTATCAGACTAGACAATCCTCTGTGAGCTAAACGCAGCATCAGCACAAATGTAACTCCTGTCCAGACTGATAGCTCTTACTACACTGATCCATTGTAACAACCTTCAGCAGTAGGAACAATGCTACACCAGGAAAGAGTTTTAGCTTCTGGATATACAATAGTGTTTCTATTCACTGACAGCTAGCAGAGATCTTAGCGAAAACGGTGAGGAAATAAAACAAAGTATATTAGAAAGTTCTTCCCAACTGTGTGACACCTCATATGTGGTCAACAACTGCACAGTGACGTGTCGTCCTTGTTACCTGGTCACGACGCCGCATAATCGTCAGCTCAGGGCAGGGACGGGGCGGCGTGGTTGTTGTAAAATAAATATTGTGTATGTGTAGTCAGCAACGAGCTCCATAACATAGAACTGACACAGTACAATATGGAGTCACGGTCAAATGAGCAAGACGCAAAGCTGCTGCTGCCTCTCCTCCCTCTGCTGCCTCTCCTTCCTCTGCTGCCTCTGCTGCCTCTCCTCCCTCTGCTGCCCCTCCTGCCTCTACTGCCTCTCCTTCCTCTGCTGCCTCTCCTGCCTCTCCTCCCTCTGCTGCCTCTCCTTCCTCTACTGCCTCTACTGCCTCTCCTTCCTCTACTGCCTCTACTGCCTCTCCTTCTTCTGCTGCCTCTGCTGCCTCTCCTGTCTCTCCTGCTGCTGCCTCTACTGCCTCTCCTTCCTCTGCTGCCTCTCCTGTCTCTCCTGCTGCTGCCTCTACTGCCTCTCCTGTAATGGCAGGAAGGAGGTGAAGGGAAAGTGAGCCCTAATCTACCCACCGCCCTGTCCCTGCCTACTTGCAACGACCCGCCCTAGGCGACGAGGTACAACTGGGCGGCGGTCCCTACGCTGTCTAAGTGCACAGGAAAACAAACAGGGAACACGCAAGGGAAGGGGCAGTAGCCACGAAACGCCACGAGGAAACGGAGCGGCGAACGAACAGTCAGGACCAGGACGAAGTGAGTACACCCAAGCGGGCACGGAGACAGAAGCAAGCCAGGGGCAAAGCAAAGCAGGTCAAGCAGAACTGCAGCAAGGCAGAAGCACGGCAGAAGCAGGCTGGAGCAAGCAGCAGTGGGGCCAGGAATCCAAAAGAATTACAAGCGCTGAGGGAGAGAACAGGGCAGGTAATAAAGGACAGGGGGCGGAGCTAACTCCGACAGACCAGGCCGCGATAGGCTCTCCCACTCCTGAGCCTGCCACCCTGGTTGGTGGGAGATGGTGTCAGTCGAACAGGTCTGGCCTCAGGTGTGGATTGATTAATCCCAGGAGTATACCTAGATGAAGTACCTGGCAGATCCCTAACAGTACTCCCCCTTTTATGAGGGGCCACCGGACCCTTACTAAGGGGACCCGGTTTAGTGGGGAAGAGAAGGTGGAACCTCCTGATCAATACCCCAGCGTGAACATCACGGGCAGGTACCCAAGTCCTCTCCTCCGGCCCGTATCCTCTCCAATGGACCAGGTACTGGAGGGAGCCCTGGACCATCCTACTGTCCATAATCTTGGCCACCTCGAATTCCACCCCCTCAGGGGTGAGAACGGGAACAGGAGGTATCCTCGAGGGGGACCAGGACGGGGAGCAGCGTTTAAGGAGGGAGGCATGGAAGACGTCATGTATGCGAAAGGATGGGGGAGCTCCAGACGGAAGGATACAGGGTTGAGGACTTCAATGATCTTATAAGGTCCAATAAATCGGGGAGCAAACTTCCTGGACGGGACCTTAAGGCGCAAGTTCCTGGACGACAACCAGACCAAATCCCCGACGACAAACCGGGGGTTAGCAGAACGTCTACTATCCGCCTGAATCTTTTGTGCGCTCTGGGACGCCTCTAGGTTCTTCTGAACCTGGGCCCAGACAGTGCACAGTTCCCGATGAACCTCCTCTACCTCAGGATTATTGGAACAACCAGGGGAGACGGAGGAGAACCTTGGGTTAAACCCGAAATTACAGAAAAACGGGGAGACCCCTGACGAGTTACTGACCCGGTTATTCAGGGAAAATTCAGCAAGGGGAAGGAATGAGACCCAATCGAATTGACAGTCAGAGATGAAACACCTTAAATATTGTTCCAGGGATTGATTAGTCCTTTCCGTTTGGCCATTAGTTTCGGGGTGGAAGGCGGAGGAGAAGGACAGATCAATCTCCAACTTTTTACAAAAAGCTCTCCAAAATAAGGAAACAAATTGTACCCCTCTGTCAGAAACGATATTGACTGGGGCCCCATGGAGACGCAGGATGTGTTTCACAAACAAAGAAGCTAACGTCTTGGCGTTAGGTAGCTTCTTAAGGGGCACAAAGTGGCACATCTTGCTGAAGCGGTCGACTACCACCCACACCACCGACTTGCCCTGAGATGGAGGCAAATCGGTGATAAAATCCATGGAGATATGGGTCCAAGGTCTCTGGGGAATGGGCAAGGAACGTAGTAGGCCCGCAGGTCGGGACCTAGGGGTTTTGGACCTAGCGCAAACCTCACAAGCGGCGACGTAAGCCCTAACGTCTTTAGGCAACCCAGGCCACCAATAGTTTCTGGTAATGAGGTGTTTGGTGCCCAAGATGCCAGGATGACCAGATAGAGCGGAGTCATGGTTTTCCCTGAGTACCCTCAGCCGGTATTGCAGGGGAACAAACAGTTTGTCCCCAGGGACGTTCCCGGGAGCTGCACCCTGATCAGCCGCGATATCAGAAGCTAAATCAGAATCCGTGGCAGAGACGATTATACCAGGGGGTAAAATACAAGCAGGATCCTTCTCGGAAGGAGGATTGGCCATGAAACTACGTGACAGAGCATCAGCCTTAATATTCTTGGACCCAGCCCTATAGGTAACCAAGAAATTAAATCTGGTAAAGAATAGTGCCCACCGAGCTTGTCTAGGATTAAGCCTCCGGGCCGATTCTAGGAAAACCAGATTCTTGTGATCCGTAAGGACCGTTACCTGGTGTCTGGCCCCCTTCAGGAAGTGCCGCCACTCCTCAAAAGCCCATTTAATGGCTAGAAGTTCGCGGTTGCCAATATCATAGTTACTCTCCGTGGGCGAAAACTTCCTAGAGAAGTAAGCACAGGGGCGGAGATGGGTGAGGGAGCTGGTACCCTGGGACAAGACAGCCCCCACTCCCACCTCGGAAGCGTCAACCTCCACAATAAATGGCTCCTCTTGGTTGGGCTGAATCAGCACGGGGGCCGAGATAAAGCACTTCTTGAGAGTCTCAAAGGCCTGGACGGCCTCAGGGGGCCAATGGAGGACATCAGCACCCTTGCGGGTAAGGTCCGTAAGAGGCTTAGCGACGACCGAGAAGTTGGCAATAAATCTCCTGTAATAGTTGGCGAACCCTAAAAAACACTGTAACGCCTTAAGGGAGGCAGGTTGGACCCATTCCGCCACAGCCTGAACCTTGGCAGGGTCCATGCGGAATTCATGAGGAGTGAGGATTTGCCTAAAAATGGTATCTCCTGTACCCCAAAGACACATTTTTCAGTCTTAGCAAACAGATTATTCTCCCGAAGGACCTGGAGCACCTTCCTGACATGCTCCACGTGGGAGGACCAGTCCTTGGAAAACACCAGTATGTCATCAAGGTACACAACAAGAAAATTACCCAGGTACTCTCTCAGGATTTCATTAATAAAATTCTGGAAGACAGCAGGGGCATTACACAACCCAAAGGGCATGACCAGGTATTCGAAATGACCCTCGGGTGTGTTGAACGCAGTTTTCCACTCATCCCCCTCTTTGATGCGGATAAGGTTATATGCCCCCCGTAGATCGAACTTAGAAAACCATTGGGCTCCCTGAACTTGATTAAAAAGATCCGGAATCAAAGGAAGTGGGTACTGGTTCCTTACGGTGACCTTATTCAGGTTACGATAATCAATGCACGGCCTAAGACCACCATCCTTCTTCCCCACGAAGAAGAAGCCAGCACCTACAGGAGAAGTCGAGGGGCGAATGAAACCCTTGGCCAGGCATTCTTGGATATACACCCTCATAGCTTCACGTTCAGGACATGAAAGATTAAATATCCTACCCTTAGGAAGCTTGGCACCTGGCACCAAATCGATGGCGCAATCGTAATCTCTATGGGGGGGCAACACCTCGGAGGCCTCCTTAGAAAACACATCGGCGAAGTCCTGAACAAACTCAGGAAGCGTGTTTACCTCCTCCCGGGGAGAAATAGAGTTAACAGAAAGACATGACATCAGACATTCATTACCCCATTTGGTGAGATCCCCAGTATTCCAATCAAACGTGGGATTATGCAACTGCAACCAGGGAAGACCTAATACCAGATCAGACGATAATCCCTGCATCACCAGTACAGAGCACTGCTCCAAATGCATGGAGCCAACCAGGAGTTCAAAAACAGGAGTATGCTGAGTAAAATAACCATTAGCAAGGGGGGTTGAGTCGATTCCTACTACAGGGATAGGATAAGGTAAATCAATACAAGGCATCTTTAGAGACATAGCAAATTCCACAGACATGATGTTAGCAGATGAGCCAGAATCCACGAAACCACTGCCCGTGGCAGACCGGCCAGCAAACGAGACCTGAAAGGGAAGCAAAATTTTATTGCGTTTCACATTAACGGGAAATACCTGTGCGCCCAAGTGACCTCCCCGATGATCACTTAGGCGCGGAAGTTTTCCGGCTTCTTATTCTTGCGCCTGGGACAGGTGTTCAGTAGATGCTTGTCGTCCCCACAGTAGAAGCAGAGACCATTCATTCTGCGAAACTCCCTACGTTGTCGAGGGGACATGGAGGCCCCGAGTTGCATAGGTATCTCCGAGTCCTCCGTGGAGGGGCGAGGAGACGGGACCTCGGGGGGGATCGCAGAAAAGTCAGAGGGGAGCACACTGAAGCGTTCAAGCTGACGTTCCCTGAGACGTCGGTCAAGTCGTACTTGTAATGGCCGGAAGGAGGTGAAGGGAAAGTGAGCCCTAATCTACCCACCGCCCTGTCCCTGCCTACTTGCAACGACTCGCCCTAGGCGACGAGGTACAACTGGGCGGCGGTCCCTACGCTGTCTAAGTGCACAGGAAAACAAACAGGGAACATGCAAGGGAAGGGGCAGTAGCCACGGAACGCCACGAGGAAACGGAGCGGCGAACGGACAGTCAGGACCAGGACGAAGTGAGTACACCCAAGCGGGCAAGGAGACAGAAGCAAGCCAGGGGCAAAGCAAAGCAGGTCAAGCAGAACTGCAGCAAGGCAGAAGCACGGCAGAAGCAGGCTGGAGCAAGCAGCAGTGGGGCCAGGAATCCAAAAGAATTACAAGCACTGAGGGAGAGAACAGGGCAGGTAATAAAGGACAGGGGGCGGAGCTAACTCCGACAGACCAGGCCGCGATAGGCTCTCCCACTCCTGAGCCTGCCACCCTGGTTGGTGGGAGATGGTGTCAGTCGAACAGGTCTGGCCTCAGGTGTGGATTGATTAATCCCAGGAGTATACCTAGATGAAGTACCTGGCAGATCCCTAACAGTACTGCTAGGGCCATAACCTGGTCAAGGGAGTCAGAAGAGGGGTAGCTAACCAGCAGATCCTTCAGGGCGTCAGATAATCCTAACCTAAACTGGCACCTTAGGGCCGGATCGTTCCACTGAGAAGCTACGCACCACTTCCTAAAATCAGAACAGTATTCCTCAACCGGTCTCCTACCCTGACGTAAGGTCACCAGCTGACTCTCGGCTAAGGCAGTCCTGTCAGTCTCGTCGTAAATGAGTCCGAGGGCAGAGAAAAAACGATCAACAGAGGAAAGTTCAGGGGCGTCAGGAGCCAAGGAGAAGGCCCACTCTTGGGGCCCTTCCTGGAGTCGGGATATGATGATACCCACCCGCTGGTTCTCGGAACCTGAGGAGTGGGGCTTTAGGCGGAAATACAGTCTGCAACTCTCCCGGAAGGAGAGAAACGTCTTACGGTCCCCTGAGAACCGGTCAGGTAACTTGAGGTCAGGTTCTAGAGGAGAGGTGAGGGGTACTACTAAAGCAGCGTCACCCTGATTGACCCTTTGGGCCAGGGCCTGGACCTGTAGGGAGAGGCCCTGCATCTGCTGGGTCAGGGTCTCAAGGGGGTCCATGATAGCGTCAGCGTAGGAGAAATGGTAGACTAGGTAAGGGCTTGTAATTATGTAATGGCAGGAAGGAGGTGAAGGGAAAGTGAGCCCTAATCTACCCACCGCCCTGTCCCTGCCTACTTGCAACGACCCGCCCTAGGCGACGAGGTACAACTGGGCGGCGGTCCCTACGCTGTCTAAGTGCACAGGAAAACAAACAGGGAACACGCAAGGGAAGGGGCAGTAGCCACGAAACGCCACGAGGAAACGGAGCGGCGAACGAACAGTCAGGACCAGGACGAAGTGAGTACACCCAAGCGGGCACGGAGACAGAAGCAAGCCAGGGGCAAAGCAAAGCAGGTCAAGCAGAACTGCAGCAAGGCAGAAGCACGGCAGAAGCAGGCTGGAGCAAGCAGCAGTGGGGCCAGGAATCCAAAATAATTACAAGCACTGAGGGAGAGCACAGGGCAGGTAATAAAGGGCAGGGGGCGGAGCTAACTCCGAGAGACCAGGCCGCGATAGGCTCTCCCACTCCTGAGCCTGCCACCCTGGTTGGTGGGAGATGGTGTCAGTCGAACAGGTCTGGCCTCAGGTGTGGATTGATTAATCCCAGGAGTATACCTAGATGAAGTACCTGGCAGATCCCTAACATCTCCTTCCTCTGCTGCCTCTCCTGTCTCTCCTGTCTCTGCTGCCTCTCCTGTCTCTCCTGCTGCTGCCTCTCCTGCCTCTGCTGCCTCTGCTTCCTCTGCTGCCTTTCCTTCCTCTGCTGCCTCTCCTGTCTCTGCTGCCTCTCCTGCCTCTGCTACCTCTCCTGACTCTGCTGCCTCTGCTGTCTCTTCTGCCTCTGCTGCCTCTCCTGCCTCTGCTGCCTCTCCTGCCTCTGCTACCTCTCCTGACTCTGCTGCCTCTGCTGTCTCTTCTGCCTCTGCTGTCTCTCCTGCTTCTGATGCCTCTCCTGTCTCTCCTGTCTCTCCTGCCTTTGCTGCCTCTGCTGTCTCTGCTGTCTCTCCTGCCTCTGCTGTCTCTCCTGCTTCTGCTGCCTCTCCTGTCTCTCCTGCCTCTCCTGCCTCTGCTGCCTCTGCTGCCTCTCCTGCCTCTGCTCTTCTTATCTAGAGATTTGTGAAAATGAATAAACTCATAAGCAAGGATTCTCCTTGTTTCATTCTGGATCTGAGTCTCAAGCAGCTGTTTCTTATAAGGTGTTGGAGGGAAGGGGTTAAAAGAGAGCGTTCAGCCCATGGAATTAAATGGAAAGGTAAAGCAATCTATTGTGAGATAAGAGAGAGACAAACATTACTAGACATCTGCTAATACCGGATAATCTACCTCCTGATTGCCTCCTATTTGTCTTGTAGCACATTCATTCCAATTATACTGAACACCCATCAGAGGATTCATGGAACTGACCCCAATCAATCACAGCGGGGGGCAGCACGTGGGGGCTACTAATACTGAACTGTGGGCAACTACACTGCTGCTCCCCAACACCTACTACTCCAGAAACATAGTCCAAACCAACAATGTAATAGAAGAACAATGACACGCGGACACTTGGGGTACAGGATAATGATACACTGACACTTGGGGTACAGGATAATGACACTGACACTTGGGGTACAGGATAACGACGCACTGACACTTGTGGTACAGAATAATGACACTGACACTTTGGGAACAGGATAATGATACACTGAAACTTGGGGTACAGGATAATGACGCACTGACACGGGGTACAGGATAATGATACACTGATACATGGGGTACAGGATAATAATGCACTGACACTTGGGGTACAGGATAATGATACACTGACACTTGGGGTACAGGATGACACTGACACTTGGGGTACAGGATAATGGCACACTAACACTTGGGATAGAGGATAACGATGCACTGACACTTGGGGTACAGAATAATGAAACTGACACTTGGGGTACAGGATAATGATACACTGACACATGGGGTACAGGATAATGGCGCACTGACATGGGGTAAAGGATAATGATACACCGACACTTGGGGGACAGGATAACTACGCACTGAAATTTGGGGTACAGAATAATGACACTGACACTTGGGGTAAAGGATAATGGCACTGACACTTGGGGTAAAGGATAATGGCTCTGACACTTGGGGTACAGGATAATGACACTGACACTTGGGGTACAGGATAATGACACACTGACACTTGGGGTACAGGATGACAATGCACTGACAGTTGGGGTACAGGATAATGACACTGACACTTGGGGTACAGGATAATGATACACTGACACTTGGGGTACAGGATAATGACACACTGACACTTGGGGTACAGGATAATGAGGCACTGACACTTCGGGTACAGGATAATGACACTGACACTTGGGGTACAGGATTATGATACCCTGACACTTGGGGTACAGGATAATGACACACTGACACTTGGGTTACAGGATAACGACACACTGACACTTGGGGTACAGAATAATGACACTGACACTTGGGGGAGAGGATAACGACGCACTGACACTTGGGGTACAGAATAATGACACTGACACTTGGGGTACAGGATAATGATACACTGACATTTGGGGTACAGGATAATGACGCACTGACACTTGGGGTACAGGATAATGATACACTGACACTTGGGGTACAGGATAATGATGCACTGACACTTTGGGTACAGGATAATGATACACTGACACTTGGAGGACAGGATAACGACGCACTGACATTTGGGGTACACAATAATGACACTGACACTTGGGGTACAGGATAATGATACACTGACACTTGGGGTACAGGATAAACACTGATATTTGGGGTACAGGATAATGTCACTGACACTTGGGGTACAGGATAATAACACTGACACTTGGGGTACAGGATAATAACACTGACACTTGGGGTACAAGTTAATGTCACACTGACACTTGGGGTACAGAACAATGATACACTGACACTTGGGGTGCATGATAAGGACACACTGACACTTTGGGTGCCGGATAATAATACATTGGCACTTGGAGTACAGGATAATGATACACTGACACTGGGGGTACAGGATAATGACACTAACACTTGGGGTACAGGATAATGACACTTGGGGTACAGGATAATGACACACTGACACTTGGGGGTACAGAACAATGATACACCGACACGGGGTGCAAGATAATGAATCACTGACACTTTGGGTGCCGGATAATGACACTGACACTTGGGGTACAGGATAATGACACACTGACACTTGGGGTACAGGATAATGACACTGACACTTGGGGTACAGGATAATGACACTGACACTTTGGGTACAGGATAATGATACACTGACACTTTGGGTACAGGATAATGACACACTGACACTTGGGGTGCAGGATAATGACACACTGACACTTGGGGTACAGGATAATGATACACTGACACTTGGGGTGCATGATAAGGATACACTGACACTTGGGGTGCCGGATAATGACACACTGCCACTTGGGGTACACGATTATGACACACTGAAACTTGGGGTACAGGATAATGACTCTAACACTTGGCGTACAGGTAATGACACACTGACACTTGGGGTACAGGGCAATGACACTGACACTTGGGGTACAGGGCAATGACACTGACACTTGGGGGACAGTATAATGACACTGACCTTTGGGGTACAGGACAATGACACACTGACACTTGGTGTACAGGATAATGATACACTGACACTTGGGGGACAGGACAATGATACATGGACACTTGGGGTACAGGATAATTATACACTGACTTGGGGTACAGGATAATGATACACTGACACTTGGGGGACAGGAAAATGATACACTGACACTTGGAGTACAGGATAATAACACTGACACTTGGGGGACAGTATTATGACACTGACACTTTGGGTAAATGATAATGATACACAGACACTTGGGGTACAAGACAATGATGCACTGACACTTGGGGTACAGGATAATTATACACTGACACTTGAGGGACAGGATAATGATATACTGACACTTGGGGTACAGGATAATTCAATACTGACACTTGGGGTAAAGGAGAATTAAACAATGACGCTTAGGGTACAGGATAATGACACACTTATTATTAACCCCCTAGAAACCAGGATTATTATTATTAACCCACTAGACACCAGGGATATTATTTTTAACCCACTAGACACCAGGATATTATTATTATTATTAACCCACTAGACACCAGGGATATTAATATTATTATTATTATTATTATTAACCCACTAGACACCAGGATATTATTATTATTATTATTATTATTATTAACCCACTAGACACCAGGGATATTATTTTTAACCCACTAGACACCAGGATATTATTATTAAACCCCTAGACACCAGGGATATTATTATTAACCCATTAGACACCAGAGAGATAATTATTAACCCACTGGACACCAGGGATATTATTAACCCACTAGACACCAGGGATATTATTAACCCACTACGCACCAGAGATATTATTATTAACCCACTACGCAGCAGAAATATTATTATTAACCCACTAGACACCAGGGATATTATTATTAACCCACTACGCACCAGAGATATTATTATTAACCCACTAGACACCAGGGATATTATTATTAACCCACTACACACCAGAGATATTATTATTATTCCCACAGACATCAGGGATATTATTATTAACCCACTAGACACCAGGGATATTATTATTAACCCACTAGACACCAGGGATATCATTATTGACCCACTACACACCAGGGATATTATTATTAACCCATTACACACCAGGGATTTTATTATTAACCCACTAGACACCAGGGATATTACTATTAACACACTAGACACCAGGGATATTATTATTAACCCACTAGACACCAGAGATATTATTATTTACCCACTAGACACCAGGGAGATGTTTTATGGCTCACTAAAACCTGGGATGATGTTATTAACCCACTCAATACTAGAGATAAAATGACACATTAACTGTCATGTGGACCTGGCTAGCAAGAAGCGTGCAGTCATTTCCGGATAGTTATGGACTCAGTCCACTGATGTTCTATGTATGTATAATGTATGTGTAATGTATGTATAATGTATGTATAGTGTATGTATAATGTATATATAATGTATGTATAGTGTATGTATACTGTATGTAGTGTATGTATAATGTATATATAATATGTATGTATAGTGTATATGTATGTATAATGTATGTAGTGTATGTATAATTTATGTATAGTGTATGTATAATGTATGTATAGTGTATGTATAGTGTATGTATAATGTATGGATAGTGTATGTATGGTGTATGTATAGTGTATGTATAATGTATGTAGTGTATGTATAGTGTATGTATGGTGTATGTATATACGGTGTATATATGGTGTATATATAGTGTATATATAGTGTATGTAGTGTATGTATAGTGTATGTATGGTGTATGTATAGTCTATGTATACTGTATGTAGTGTATGTATAACGTATGTATAATGTATGTATAGTGTATATGTATGTATAATGTATGTAGTGTATGTATAATGTATGTATAGTGTATGTATAATGTATGCATAGTGTATGTATAATGCATGTATAATGTATGTATGATGTATGCATAGTGTATGTATAATGTATGTATAGTATAGTGTATGTATAGTGTATGTATAATGCATGTATAATGTATGTATAATGTATGTATAGTATATGTGTAATGTATGGATAGTGTATGGATAGTGTATGTATGACGTATGTATTTATGTATAGTGTATGTATAATGTATACATAGTGTATGTATAATGTATGTATAATGTATGTATAGTGTATGTGTATGTGTAGTGTATGTATGTATGTATGTATAATGTATGTGTAGTGTATGTATAGTGTATGTATAATGTATGTATAGTGGATGTATAATGTATGTATAGTGGATGTATAATGTATGTATAGTGTATTTATAATGGATGTGTAGTGTATGTATAGTGTATGTATAATGTATGTATAGTGTATGTATAATGCATGTATAGTGTATGTGTAATGTATGTATAGTGTATGTATAATGTATGTATGATGCATGTATAATGCATGTATGATGTATGTATAATGTATGTATAGTGTATGTATAATGTATGTATAATGTATGTATAGTGGATGTATAATGTATGTATAGTGGATGTATAATGTATGTATAGTGTATGTATAATGTATGTATAGTGTATTTATAATGGATGTGTAGTGTATGTATAGTGTATGTATAATGTATGTATAGTGTATGTATAATGCATGTATAGTGTATGTGTAATGTATGTATAGTGTATGTATAATGTATGTATGATGCATGTATAATGCATGTATGATGTATGTATAATGTATGTATAGTGGATGTATAATGTATGTATAGTGGATGTATAATGTATGTATAGTGTATTTATAATGGATGTGTAGTGTATGAATAGTGTATGTATAATGTATGTATAGTGTATGTATAATGCATGTATAGTGTATGTGTAATGTATGTATAGTGTATGTATAATGTATGTATGATGCATGTATAATGCATGTATGATGTATGTATAATGCATGTATGATGTATGTATAATGTATGTATAATGTATGTATAATGTATGCATGATGTATGTATAGTGTATGTATAATGTATGCATGATGTATGTATAGTGTATGTATAATTTATGTATAATGTATGCATGATGTATGTATAGTGTATGTATAATTTATGTATAATGTATGCATGATGTATGTATAGTGTATGTATAGTGTATGTATAACGTATGTATAGTAAACCTAAAAAACGGAGTCCGACACACCAAGAATTAATTAAAAGTAACAAGTTTTATTAAGACAAATAACAGAACACCAATTAAAAGTTAAAGATGATTGCCACAGTATGAAAAGGATACCAGACACTGATACATGCAATATAGAAGAAATTGAAGAGCAGACTATCACTGTATAAGTAACAATTGTGAGTATAGGTGGAGCCGTGATATATGACATCCAGCATTGAATATTAACATGTAAAGACCACAAAACGTGGTACATAATAATCATGAACAGATGCAGGAGTCAAGACACGGCAAGCAACCACTCACACAAATAAACACCAAAAGGTGTATGCATGGAAGTGACAATAGAAAAGGTCAAATAAAAGCTCTGAAATAGAGCAAAACACCTTACCCATGACACAGTCAGCACTGTCTGGCATCAACCCCGACGCGCGTTTCGGCCCTCGAGCCTTCGTATATAATGAGCTATCACCAGTGGTTGCACTATCTACGTGTCTTCCTGCACATTATCGCTGAGTACCGGGACCGCCGGCGAGCTGTTTATATAAGCAGGATGCACAGTTTAGAGAAGCAGAAGAGGGGGTTGTAGTGTGACATAGACGTCTTGTGAGAAGTGAAGAGAAGAGGATGTGGCTCCTCAGATTCCTCTTATTGAACATGTCATAGCACGCTCCTCGTCACATACCGCCAACCCTGTACATTAAACACCAAATTCCTTCATCTCTGTTCTGTTATTGTGAGGTCCCGGACTGCAGAGACATAGAAGAAACGTGTACACTAAAACAAGATCTCAATATCAATTCAATATCTTCCTTCTAGGCCGAGATCTTAATTCTTGAAATGATAGTCCCAAAGCCTGAGGCTGCACTACTGAGATATTCAGATGACATGTCCCCTATAGATCTCTGTCAGGTGCTGCGGTATTATGGAAAACTTGTGTGGAATTAAATCACCATCCACATCAATGTCCACACACATTAGGGCACGGCCAGACGTGGCGGATTTCCTCCGCAGCTGTCCGCATCAATGCCGCACCTAATCCGGGTTGCGGATTACGGCTGCGGATCTGCCCAAAATGTGCAGTAAATTGATGCGGACTAGCTGCTGCGGACTGCGGAAAAAGTGCTTCCCTTCTCTCTATCAGTGCAGGATAGAGAGAAGGGCCAGCACTTTCCCTAGTGAAAGTAAACGAATTTCATACTTACCGGCCGTTGTCTTGGTGACGCGTCCCTCTTTCGGCATCCAGCCCGACCTCCCTGGATGACGCGGCAGTCCATGTGACCGCTGCAGCCTGTTATTGGCCTGTGATTGGCTGCAGCCGTCACTTAGACTGAAACGTCATCCTGGGAGGCCGGACTGGAGACAGAAGCAGGGAGTTCTCGGTAAGTATGAACTTATTTTTTTTTACAGATACATGTATATTGGGATCGGTAGTCACTGTCCCGGGTGCAGAAACAGTTACTGCCGATCGCTTAACTCTTTCAGCACCCTGGACAGTGACTATTTACTGACGTCTCCTAGCAACGCTCCCGTCATTCCGGGAGCCCCATTGACTTCCTCAGTCTGGCTGTAGACCTAGAAATACATAGGTCCAGCCAGAATGAAGAAATGTCATGCCAAAAAAGCAAGACGGATCCGCAGCACACATAACATGTGCATGACAGCTGCGGACTTCATTGCGGAATTTAGAATCTCCATTGAAGTCAATGGAGAAATTCCGCCATGAGTCCGCAACCAGTCCGCCACTGGTCCGCAGCAGACAGAGCATGCTGCGGACACCACATTCCGCACCGCAGCCTATGCTCCGCAGCGGAATTTTACGCATCGTCTAAACGAACACTTCTAAATTTAAGTGGAAGTCAATGGAGAAACGGCTCCGCTGCGGATTAACGCTGCGGAGTGTCCGCAGCGGAATTCAAGTGAAATTCCGCCACGTGTGAACCCAGCCTTATTGTCACTATTCTACTCAGGATGTAGATATTGGTATAAAGAAAGACATTGAAAAGATTTTTTTATATTATTTTCCTTTATTTTAGGGTAATTCATCTCCCAGACCACCAAGAACCCGATCTTCAGACATGTGTCTATGATATATTAGAAGATAAAGTGCAGCCTTGCCAAGTCTACGAGAAAAGGGAGAACTCCCGGAAGAGAAGGCAAATCTCCCCGGTGCCCCGCGTCCCCACAATATACTCAGCTCCCCCCCCCCCCAATCCTAAAGTCCGCTTCACTCCCGGGCGTTACTGCAGAAAACATCCTTAGGGTATGTTCACACGGCCTATTTACGGACGTAATTCGGGCGTTTTTGCCCCGAATTACGTCTGAAAATAGCGCCTCAATAGCGCTGACAAACATCTGCCCATTGAAAGCAATGGGCTGACGTTTGTCTGTTCACACGAGGCGTATATTTAGGCGCCGCTGTCAAATGACGGCGCGTAAATAGACGCCCGCGTCAAAAAAGTGACCTGTCACTTCTTTGGCCGTAATTGGAGCCGTTACTCATTGACTCCAATGAATAGCAGCGCCAATTACGTCCCTAATTGACGCGGCGTTCAAGCGCCTGCACATGCCGTTACGGCTGAAATTACGGGGATGTTTTCAGGCTGAAACATCCCCGTAATTTCAGCTGTAACGGACGCCCTCGTGTGAACATACCCTTACACTGGTGCCCACATCAAGACGTCCGGGAGTGAAGAGGAGTGAAGAGGACTGCAGGGGGAGGGGAGTAGCTGCACTTCTGGTCCAGGGTCTGTATTAGTCTAGGAGGTCTGGTCTGGAGTCTGGTCTGGGTTCTGTATTAGTCTAGGAGGTCTGGTCTGGGCTCTGTATTAGTTTAGGGGTCTGGTCTGGGGTCTGTATTAGTTTAGGGGTCTGGTCTGGGCTCTGTATTAGTTTAGGAGGTCTGGTCTGGGGTCTGTATTTGTTTAGGGGTCTGGTGTGGGGTCTGTATTAGTCTAGGAGGTCTGGTCTGGGGTCTGTATTTGTTTAGGGGTCTGGTGTGGGGTCTGTATTAGTCTAGGAGGTCTGGTCTGGGGTCTGTATTTGTTTAGGGGTCTGGTGTGGGGTCTGTATTAGTCTAGGAGGTCTGGTCTGGGGTCTGTATTTGTTTAGGGGTCTGGTGTGGGGTCTGTATTAGTCTAGGAGGTCTGGTCTGGGGTCTGTATTAGTTTATGGGTCTGGTCTGGGGTCTGTATTTGTTTAGGAGTTTTAGGGTCTGTATTAGTTTAGGGGTCTGGTCTGGGCTCTGTATTAGTTTAGGGGTCTGGTCTGGGCTCTGTATTAGTTTAGGGGTCTGGTCTGGGGTCTGTATTAGTTTAGGGGTCTGGTCTGGGGTCTGTATTTTTTTAGGGGTCTGGTCTGGGGTCTGTATTAGTTTATGGGTCTGGTCTGGGGTCTGTATTTATTTAGGAGTTTTAGGGTCTGTATTCATCTTAGGGTGTGTTGTACGGAGTTATTTGCACTATGTGTGATTCAGATTAAGTTTAGTGGGGGGGGGGGGGTCCTATATTAATGGGCATCTCCTTCTGTGATAAAACTCTCTTAAAGGGAAATTCTTCATGCTAGTTGGCCGGATATGGAACAGACAGGAATGAACAGACATGGACCCCCATATATAGGGATCACGTCCTCACTAGATGTTCCTTCGGTCCATATGCAGCAATTCAGTAATGGAAAACAACGTATGACATTTCAGGTACAAACACAGAAGCACTAAGACAATGTCGGCCCGGGGTACAGTGGGGCAAGTCACTATCTACATAGGCCGGTCCAGTCGTCTGTAAATATATCTTATACTGACCACACTCTGCAACTTTCTGATGTGTTTCAATTCTTCCCCATTTTCAAGATCTCTGCTTGTTGTCAGGTGTCTTGGTTACGTCCAGAGGCTGAACCCCTATCCTGGGTTGTTACAATGTATCAGTTTAGGTAAGAGCTATCAGCATGGAGTCCATTTAGTGCTGCTGCTGTGTTCAGCTCACTGAGGATTGTCTGATACATTGTATCATTGTAAAGTCCAGAATTCTGTGCTGATTAATGTATCTTTATAGGGGGCCAGAGCTTTGTTTTTCTGATACAAAGCTCCAAATCCTCTGCTTCCACAGTCATAGAGTTATATAATAAAATTCCACCTGCAGCCACCACTAGGTCATAGAGTTATGTGGATGGAGCTCGGTCCCAGTGGAGGTTTCCTCAGAACCACTTTGGGGCAGTCTGACGATCGGTGCCGTGGTCTAGGGGGGGCATTGCCCCATCTCCACCCCCCTAAATCCGCCGCTGACTGCGCTCGCCATTCAGTCAGATATCAGACCCCACATGTGACGCAGTTACATTCTCTACACAATCACATCCATGTATTAATATGAGGACCGAACTATATCATCCGCTATAAAGGAGACCTCCAGCTCCGCTTTACTCCCGTCTGCATGTGGGGTCCACAGGTTTATGAAGTGCGGCCTCCTTATAAGACGTCTCCATTCAGCGGACAGGAGAGGTGTCGTGTCACTGGGTTACAGTTCAGTTCATTGTGGTTTTACTTCCGTTGCCACAACTTGTATATCAGTCAACTGAAAAGCGACAACCTGCAGATCTCACGCTGTCACGACTACATCAGCGAGCGGCCTGAACACATAAACCCGCACATCTCACGCAGTCACGACTCCATCAGCGAGTGGCCTGAACACATAAACCTGCATATCTAACACTGTCACGACTCCATCAGCGAGCGGCCTGAACACATAAACCTGCAGATCTCACGCAGTCACGACTCCATCAGCGAGCGGCCTGAACACATAAACCTGCAGATCTCACGCAGTCACGACTCCATCAGTGAGCGGCCTGAACACATAAACCTGCAGATCTCATGCAGTCACGACTCCATCAGCGAGCGGCCTGAACACATAAACCTGCATATCTTACACTGTCACGACTCCATCAGCGAGCGGCCTGAACACATAAACCTGCAGATCTCACGCAGTCACGACTCCATCAGCGAGCGGCCTGAACACATAAACCTGCAGATCTCACGCAGTCACGACTCCATCAGCGAGCGGCCTGAACACATAAACCTGCAGATCTCATGCAGTCACGACTCCATCAGCGAGCGGGCTGAACACATAAACCTGCAGATCTCACGTAGTCACGACTCCATCAGCGAGTGGCCTGAACACATAAACCCGCAGATCTCACGCTGTCACGACTCCATCAGCGAGTGGCCTGAACACATAAACCCGCAGATCTCACGCTGTCACGACTCCATCAGCGAGTGGCCTGAACACATAAACCTGCAGATCTCACGCAGTCACGACTCCATCAGCGAGTGGCCTGAACACATAAACCCGCAGATCTCACGCTGTCACGACTCCATCAGCGAGCGGCCTGAACACATAAACCTCCAGATCTCACACTGTCACGAGTCCATCAGCGAGCGGCCTGAACACATAAACCTGCAGATCTCACACTGTCACGAGTCCATCAGCGAGCGGCCTGAACACATAAACCTGCAGATCTCACGCTGTCACGACTCCATCAGCGAGCCGGCTGAAAACATAAACCCGCAGATCTCACGCAGTCACGACTCCATCGGCGAGCGGCCTGAACACATAAACCTGCAGATCTCACACTGTCACGACTCCATCAGCGAGCGGCCTGAACACATAAACCTGCAGATCTCACACTGTCACGACTCCATCAGTGAGCGGGCTGAACACATAAACCCGCAGATCTCACACTGTCACGACTCCATCAGCGAGCGGGCTGAACACATAAACCCGCAGATCTCACACTGTCACGACTCCATCAGCGAGCGGCCTGAACACATAAACCCTCAGATCTCACACTGTCACGAGTCCATCAGCGAGTGGCCTGAACACATAAACCTGCAGATCTCACGCAGTCACGAGTCCATCAGTGAGCGGCCTGAACACATAAACCCGCACATCTCACACTGTCACGACTCCATCAGCGAGCGGGCTGAACACATAAACCCGCAGATCTCACACTGTCACGAGTCCATCAGCGAGCGGGCTGAACACATAAACCCGCAGATCTCACGCAGTCACGAGTCCATCAGTGAGCGGCCTGAACACATAAACCCGCAGATCTCACACTGTCACGACTCCATCAGCGAGCGGCCAGAACACATACACCCGCAGATCTCACACTGTCACGACTCCATCAGCGAGCGGCCTGAACACATAAACCTGCAGATCTCAAGCTGTCACGACTCCATCATCGAGCGGGCTGAACACATAAACCCGCAGATCTCACACTGTCACGACTCCATCAGCGAGCGGCCTGAACACATAAACCTGCAGATCTCAAGCTGTCACGACTCCATCAGTGAGCGGGCTGAACACATAAACCCGCAGATCTCACACTGTCACGACTCCATCAGCGAGCGGCCTGAACACATAAACCTGCAGATCTCACACTGTCACGACTCCATCAGCGAGTGGCCTGAACACATAAACCCGCAGAGTGGCTGAGAACTCATATCAAGAATGTAGAGCGGCGTTACTTCATGCGGAGAGTGCGGAGAGTGCGCTGCTGTCAGCCATACAATATGTGCGTGAAATGCGATAACGCCAATTATTCTTCGCATCGTGGTTACATTTTGGCGTAAACCCCGTTACTCGCGGTCCGTTGTCTGTATCAATAATTCTAAAATCTTCTAAATTCTAAATTTCTTCCTGGATCTCGTAGTACGGGCGGCAGCGTCTCCTAATGCCGGGATTTAGTGATCACTTATTGGGACTGAGCGTTCAGTGTCTTCTGGTCCCAGTTGTGGATGGAGATTATTTCGTTACAAATCGGTGGCCGGGATCCACGGACTTCTCTGTCGCAATGAGATTGAAGCAAATATGAAAACACTGAACAGCTCTTGGGGGCGAACATTTGGCGTTTCGGAGCGTTCTCTGCCCCTTCTTTAGTAGCGGATGATCATTGATAAGATCACTCATAGGCTGTATAAGGAGGAATGAACTTTTAAAACGTTGAGACCAGAACCATTTTTTTTCTTTTTCCGCTTCGCATTCTGGCCAACCAAGAGGCGGTATAAGGAAGAGAAAGTGCTGAAAGTCCTATGTAAACCTTTGAAAACTTAAAAAAAAAAAAAAATGTGTACCATTGTGATTGGTGGAACAGGTCTCAGCATCAGATACAGCTGCTCTATATACAGGATACAAAGCAGCTGTATCTCAAAAAGTACAAAACATTTATAATAAAATGTTATTACAAAGTTGCACCAAAAACAATGATAGACATTTTTATAAAAAAAAAAGTTTTTAAAGGTAATCATAGCCTTTCACGGTATGTTCACACGCAAAACGAAAAACGGCTGTAAAATACGGAGCTGTTTTCAAGGGAAAGGAGCCTCTAATTTTCAGACGTTTTTTAAACCACAAACGTTCTTTGAGGCGTTTTTTGCGGCCATTTAGTGACATGCACTTCTTTTTGCGGGGCCCCGCCAGAATGAAATGCTATTTTTCCAATTGAAATCAATGGGCAGATGTTCAGCTTCCGTTTTTTCAGCCGTTTTGCAAGGGGCATCTGAGGCAGACACTATATGGGGGGCATCTGAGGCAGACACTATATGGGGGGCATCTGAGACAGACACTATTTTGGGGCATCTGAGGCAGGCACTTTATGGGGGCATCTGAGGCAGACACTATATGGGGGGCATCTGAGACAGACACTATTTTGGGGCATCTGAGGCAGGCACTTTATGGGGGCATCTGAGGCAGACTCTATATGGGGGGCATCTGAGGCAGACATTATATAGAGGGAATCTGAGGGTGGCACTGTATGGGAGGCATCTGAGGCAGGCACTATATGGGTCGATCTGAGGCAGGCACTATATGGGGGGCATCTGAGGGTGGCACTGTATGTTGGCATCTGAGGCAGACACTATATGGGGGATTTGAGGCAGACACTATATGGAGGCATCTGAGGCAGACATAATATGGAGGGCATCTGAGGCAGGCACTATATGGGGGGCATCTGAGGCAGGCACTATATGGAGGCAGACACTATATGGGGGGCATCTGAGGCAGGCACTATATGGGGGGCATCTGAGGGTGGCACTGTATGGGGCATCTGAGGCAGACACTAAATGGGGGGCATCTGAGGCAGGCACTATATGGAGGCAGACACTATATGGGGGGCATCTGAGGTAGATACAACATGGGGGCATCTGAGGCAGAAACTAAATGGAGGCAGACACTATATGGGGGCATTTGAGGCAGACACTATATGGAGGCAGACACTATTTGGGGGCATCTGAGGCAGACACTATATGGAGGCAGACACTATATGGGGGCATGTGAGGCAGACACTATATGGGGGCATCTGAGGCAGACACTATATGGAGGCAGACACTATATGGGGGCATGTGAGGCAGACACTATATGGGGGCATCTGAGGCAGACACTATATGGGGGCATCTGAGGCAGACACTATATGGGGCATCTGAGGCAGACACTATATGGGGCATCTGAGGCAGACATTATATGGGGGCATCTGAGGCAGACACTTTATGGGGGGCATCTGGTTGGTGCATCAGTTGTTGGCTTTCAGGTGTCATGATATTTTGGGAATTTTCTGCGGTATAGTTTGGACTGTAGGGGGCGCTCCTCTCCACTCCCTGTGAAGGATTGTAGTGCAGTGAGTTAGGAGAAACATTGTGACGACACACACCCTCTACACACAACCCCAGAAAACACAGCCATTAGTCATGAGCTGAACTAATAAGCCACCATTCAGTCCGGGGTCATCGAGGTCATCATATGCTGATAAATGTCATTATACAACTCCACCCATCATTGTCTACAAAATACCACTGCATTATGAATGCAAGGAAATGACTCTCCCCTTCACTGCCTGTAAAGATACCAATGCACCTGTTACTATTGATAGAAACACTACTACACCCATCATTCTCTAATGTCTGTAAAGACAACCGTCCCTATGAGGATTATTCTACACCAATCATTCTATGAAAACAATACTACACCTATTATGCTCCATAAAGGCACTGACACACTCATTATACTCTATTATGCACACCACAACAACAACAACAACAACAACAACAACAACACTACTTTCCCCATCATTCTATAGAAAGACAATACTACACCCATAATGATCTATAAACTCACGACTATATAGATAACTCTCTAAAAAGACAAAACTAGATCCATAAATCTCAAAGAAACTACCACACCCATCATTCTATATGCAGACACTTCTACACCCATTATTTCCTATAAAGACACTACTGCACCCATTATTCTATAATAAAACACCACTATACCCATCATTGCTAGCAGACATAATACCACATCCATCAATGTCAATGCACTTATAGCGATACCCATCAGTGTCTATAAACCTACTACTACACCCATCATTATAAGCATTCTTCATGCATCATTCTCTATAAACACACTACCATACCCATCAGTGTATATGAACATATGACTACACCTGTCAGCGTCTGTAAATATACTACTACACCTATTACTGACTATGGAGATACTACTACACCTATTACTGCAGTGTGTATATACTATTACACCCATCAGTTTATATAAAGACACTCATAGAAGCAATCCCTGTATATTAGGAGCAGTCTCTGTATATTAGGAGCAGTCTCTATATTAGGAGCAGTCTCTCTGTATTTGGAGCAGTCTCTGTATATTAGGAGCAGTCTCTATATTAGGACCAGTCTCTGTATATTAGGAGCAGTCTCTATATTAGGAGAAGTCTCTCTGTATTTGGAGCAGTCTTTGTATCATAAGGTCAGTCTGTATATTAGGAGCAGTCTCTATATTAGGAGAAGTCTCTCTGTATTTGGAGCAGTCTCTGTATATTAGGAGCAGTCTCTATATTAGGACCAGTCTCTGTATATTAGGAGCAGTCTCTATATTAGAAGTCTCTCTGTATTTGGAGCAGTCTTTCTATCATAAGGTCAGTCTGTATATTAGGAGCAGTCTCTGTATATTAGGAGCAGTCTCTATATTAGGAGCAGTCTCTCTGTATTTGGAGCAGTCTCTGTATCATAAGGCCAGTCTGTATATTAGGAGCAGTCTCTGTATATTAGGAGCAGTCTCTATATTAGGAGCAGTCTCTCTGTATTTGGAGCAGTCTTTGTATCATAAGGTCAGTCTGTATATTAGGAGCAGTTTAGTATATTACAATGTATCCAGTTTAGCCAATCCTCGGTGAGATAAACATCCTGGACTCCAGACTGATACATTGTAACAAGCTCAGGACAGGGGAGAGATTATTTGCGCTGCTGATGTGGAGGATTGTCAGGATTTTATACATTTGTACAATAATAAGTTTTAGCTGGAAAAGTCAATTTACTTCTACACAAGACAGTAAATGCCAATTCCCATGCCCGGGACCGGTGGGCACATTTCTACAGCAGCAGAATTATTCTCCGACTCCTCCCTCTTCCGGGCGGCTCCGCCCTGTTCTGAGCTCCAGACATCCCCGCAGCTGCTCTCAGTCACTATGTGACTCCTGGACCCTGAACTTGTGGAGCCGGAGACTTGTGGGGAATCTCAGGACTAAAACTGCTGGAGGGTCTGTATGTGGAGCAGTCTATATTGGGAGCAGTCTCTCTATATCAGCAGCAGTCTCTATATCAGCAGCAGTCTCTATATTAGGAGCAGTCTCTGTATATCAGCAGCAGTCTCTCTATATCAGGAGCAGTCTCTGTATATCAGGAGCAGTCTCTGTATATTAAGGGAGTCTATATTTGGAGCAGTGTCTTTGTATATCAGGAGCAGTCTCTCTATATCAGGAGCAGTCTCTCTATATCAGGAGCAGTCTCTGTATATTAAGGGAGTCTCTATATTTGGAGCAGGGTCTCTGTATATTAGGAGAAGTCTCTGTATATTAAGGTCAGTCTATATTAGGAACAGTATCTGCATATTAGGAGCAATGTCTGTATATAAGGGTGAGTCTCTATACTAAAAGCAGTCTCTGTCAGTCTCTATAATAGGAGCAGTCTCTGTATATTGGGAGCAGTGTCTTTAAATTAGGGCATCTATAATAGAAGAAGTCCCTGTCAGTTTCTATATTTGGAGCAGTCTCTGTATAGTTGGAGCAGTCTCAGTCAGACTATGATGTTTCTGCCCCCACAATGACCCGGGACCACCATGCCCTGCTGCAGTAAGCTATGCCACTGCCGGGTGCCAGTCACCCTGATCTTGCTGATTATTTACTTCTGTTACCTGCTGCTCGGGGCCACGGTGTTCTGGGCGCTGGAGAGTGAAGCTGAGCAGGACCTGACCTACAACTTCCAGCATGACAAGTGGGAGCTGCTGAAGAACCACACATGTATGGACAACCGGACCCTGGAAATGTTTATCACGGTTAGTACAAGATGGGCTGGGGCACCAGGGTCTCACTATACAGGGGTAAGACTGACTAACACTATACAGGGGTAAGACTGACTAACACTATACAGGGGTCAGATGGACTACCACTATACAGGGGTCAGACGGACTACCACTATACAGGGATCAGACGGACTATCACTATACAGGGATCAGATGGACTATCACTATACAGGGGTCAGACGGACTATCACTATCCAGGGGTCAGACTGACTATCACTATACAGAGTACACACTGACTAACACTATCCAGGGGTCAGACTAACTATCACTATCCAGGGGACAGACTGACTATCACTATATTGGGGACAGACTGACTATCACTATACTGGGGACAGTCGGACTAACACTATCCAGGGGTCAGACGGACTAACACTGTCCAGGGTTCAGACGGTCTAATACTATCCAGGGGTCAGACTGACTATCACTATACAGGGGTCAAACTGACTATAACAATACAGGGGTCAGACTGACTAACATTATACAGGGGTCAGACTGACTACTAACATTATACAGGGGTCAGACTGACTACTAACATTATACAGGGGTCAGACTGACTACTAACATTATACAGGGGTCAGACTGACAACTAACATTATATAGGGGTCAGACTGACTAACATTAAACAGGGGTGAGACTGATTCACACTATATACATGGGTCGACACTATACATGGGTCAGACTGAGACGATCGAGGGGTCAGACTGACTACTAACATTACAGAGGGATTAAACTGATTGACACTGTACAGGGGTCAGACTGACTAACGCTATACAGGGGTGTGACTGACTAATACTATACAGGGGTCAGACTGATTGACACTATACAGGGGTCAGACTGACTACTAACACTATATAGTTATCAGACTGATTGACACTACATGGATCAGACTAACACTATACAGATGTCAGACTGACTAATACTAAACAAGGGTCTGACTGACTAAAGGTCCTCTTACACGGACTTCCTGAGCCCTATAAACGAGCGCCGATACATGAGACAGCTCGATGATCGGCACTCGTTTGCTCCTTTCACAAGGAGCTACGTATGGGGACGAGCACTCGTTACTCCGATCATTCGTCCCCATCCATTATTATGATGTTGGCAGCGCAACTCCCTGTTTACACACCAAGATGTGCTGCCGACAACGATACAATTTTAGGCAGCTAAAACGATAGGATCAGCGAATGAACGAGCGTTTGCCCGATAATTGGCCTGTGTAAAAGGGCCTTTACACTATCCAGGGGTTAGACCAATTGACACTATCAAGGGGTCAGACTGATTGACACTATAGAAGGGTCAGACTGTTTGACACTATACAGGGGTCAAACTGTTTGACACTGTACAGGGGTCAGACTGTTTGACACTATCCAGGGGTCAGACTGATTGACACTATCCAGGGGTCAGACTGATTGACACTATCCAGGGGTCAGACTGATTGACACTATCCAGGGGTCAGACAGAATGATTGACACTATCCAAGGGTCAGACTAATTGACACTATCCAGGGGTCAGAATGATTGACACTGTCCAGGGGTCAGACTGATTGACACTGTCCAGGGGTCAGACTGATTGACACTGTCCAGGGGTCAGACTGATTGACACTGTCCAGGGGTCAGACTGATTGACACTGTCCAGGGGTCAGACTGATTGACACTGTCCAGGGGTCAGACTGATTGACACTATAGAAGGGTCAGACTGTTTGACACTATCCAGGGGTCAGAATGATTGACACTGTCCAGGGGTCAGACTGATTGACACTGTCCAGGGGTCAGACTGATTGACACTATACAGGGCTCAGACTCTTTGACACTATCCAGGGGTCAGACTGTTTGACACTATCCAGGGGTCAGACTGATTGACACTATCCAGGGGTCAGACTGATTGACACTATCCAGGGGTCAGACATAATGATTGACACTATCCAGGGGTCAGACTGATTGACACTATCCAGGGGTCAGAATGATTGACACTATCCAGGGGTCAGAATGATTGACACTATACAGGGGTCAGACTGATTGACACTATCCAGGGGTCAGAATGATTGACACTATACAAGGGTAAGACTGATTGACACTATACAGGGCTCAGACTCTTTGACACTATCCAGGGGTCAGACTGATTGACACTGTCCAGGGGTCAGACTGATTGACACTATACACGGGTCAGACTGATTGACACTATTCAGGGGTCAGACTGATTGACACTATCCAGGGATCAGACTGACTGACACTATACAGGGGTCACGATGTATAATGCACACACTGTTATCCCTATTTACATATATACTGCTGAGGCCCCACAGTCTGGACACGGCTTCTCTGCTGTTTTTGATTGGATCGTGCCAGTGACAGATGACTGCGCTCCTGTGCATGGTGTTTGTCTTATCTGATTATCCTCTTTATCTTAAGTAATTTTGTCAGGAGTGACAGTGGAATCCTCTGCTATTTACATTAGATAATTATAAGTTAGAGAAAGCTTGAGGACGATGGAGAAGCTGCTCAGTAAGGGCTCGTCCACACGTAGCGGAATTGCTGCGTTTTTTCCGTCCGGAATTGCGGGTGGAAAATCCGCAGCAGAATACCGTAGCAGCAAAGTCACTGAGATTCAACAAATCTCATCCACACGCTGCATAAATATTCAGAACAGAAATTTACCTGCGGTGCGTATTTTTCGGAGCGCAGCATGACAATTCCTGCTACGGAAAGTGTTCAGAATTGCTGCGTTTTTCAGAGGAGCCGTCACCATCCCCAACATTGAGAATAACGCAGCAAAATCCGCACCATTTTCTGCAGCAGCTCGTGACATGTGGACAAGCCCTTAATGTTGCGTAGTAAGAACAGCTCCACTCCCACAAATTGTCTACTCCACAAATACAACGCCAAAGTCAACACCCGTGATCTGGAGGGGTTTCCCTACTGCTGGTCTTCAGAAGGTCCTCACTTCTACATGCTTCGCTCTATTCTCTACAGAGTCAGGCCCCATGCACACGACCGTAAAAACTCCCGTAATTACGGGCCCATAGACTTCTATTGGCCACGGGTACCTCCCCGTATGATTACGGGAAGGTGCCCGTGCCGTTGAAAAAGATAGAACGTGTCCTATTTCAGGCCGTAATTACGGCACGGACAGCCCATAGAAGTCTATGGGGCTCCCGTAATTATGGGTGACTACGTGTGTGCACCCGTAATTACAGGAGCGTTGCTAGGCGACGTCAGTAAATAGTCACTGTCCAAGGTGCTGAAAGAGTTAAGCGATCGGCAGTAACTGTTTCAGCACCCTGGACAGTGACTACCGATCACAATATACAGCAACATGTAACAAAAATAGAAGTTCATACTTACCGAGAACTCCCTGCTTCTTTCTCCAGTCCGGCCTCCCGGGATGACGTTTCAGTCTAAGTGACGGCTGCAGCCAATCACAGGCCAATCACAGGCTGCAGCCAATCACAGGCCAATCACAGGCTTCAGCCAATCACAGGCCAATCACAGGCTGCAGCGGTCACATGGACTGCCGCATCATCCAGGGAGGTCGGGCTGGATGCCGAAAGAGGGACGCGTCACCAAGACAACGGCCGGGTAAGTATGAATTTCTTTTACTTTTATTACGGAAAGGGCTGTCCCTTCTCTCTATCCTGCACTGATAGAGAGAAGGGGCTGCCGATTAGTGCAGTGCAATTTTGCAGCCAAAAACGTGCCCGTAAATACGGGTGGAATACGTGTGACCAAGGACCCGTATTTACGCCAGTATTTACGGGTGGACAAAAATACGGTCGTGTGCATGGGGCCTAAATCTATTTATTTGATTTTCTGTTTTTCTTGATCCTCCATTGACTTCGCTCTCTGTCACTAGTTTAGTAATGTCCAATCTCCCGGCTAATCTGACAGGCGCTGTCACACTGATAATAATAGTGAAAATTGTGTCCCAAAAGGTTTATTATTTTAAAAGTTATGAGCTTTTTCCTAAATATGCAAATTAGGCTATACTAGACAAGTGGGCGTCACCCCCAGCGATTCTCCGGAGGTGGAGCTACCTCACAGCCTCTGACGCTGTCCAATCAGCATGAAGCTGCATCACACAGTGTGGGAGACTGAGGCTGGAGGGAGGGGGGAATCATTTTAAATAATCATAACTCCGGCTGTGGACCACCTAGAACAGTGATTCTGGTGGCAAATGAAAGATGAGATTCTCATCTTTCATATAGCAGGATTGCAGTTCTAGCTGTAAAACAACCGGAGATATCACCAGTTGAAAACACAGTGGGGAATGGAAGCTGTATACTATATGATCACGCTGTGTTGCTGGGCAGTGAAGGGGAGAAGCTGTATGCTAATTGGACAGTGTCATACAGAAAACATTACACCGTCAGAGTGAAAAGTAAGAGCCACCTCCCATTTGGCAAGTATAGCCAAATTAGCGTATTTAGAAAAATGCTCGTAACTTTGCAAATAATAAACGTTTTGAATTAGATTAGTTAGGAGATAGGGAATTAAAAAAAACTAGTGACAGATCCTTTTTAGCTTCACTCCTACATGGATTTCGTTCCTGTTTGAGCTTAATTTCTCAATGGGTTTTGTTCCTACTTGAGCTTTACTCCTTCATGGGTTTGTTCCTCCTTGGTCTTAGCTCCTTTATGGGTTTCACTTCTCCAGCGATTTTGCTCATCCTTGGCTTCCCACCTCTATGGGTTTCGTTCCTCCTTGGGTTTTACTTCTCCATGGATTTTCTTCCTCCTTGGGTTTAGGTCTTCCATAATCTTTTCCCACCTTACTCTTTGCCCCTCTATAATGATTTCCACCCCCCTATAATCGCTGCCTTGCCACGGTCATTGCCCCACCATAGTCTTTATTCTTACGTGGGCCTTCCTCCTTTATGGTCTTTGCATGATCTTGGGAATTTGTTTCTGTGGTCTACACTATGGCAGTGTGTGTACCTCATATAACTTGCTATAGAGTATTCCTCTATTATCCTTACTGACACGTAAGTTGTCTATTGTCTTCTTCTACATTGTTTAATCTCAAAATTTTACGATGTCTACGTTTTTCTGTTATCCACAACCTTCTAATTTTCACTTTCTCACCCAGTTGTCAGCCTGTCCTTGTTATCTCTTCTCCCTCATCATCGTTTTTTCTCATTATTGGTCTTCCCTCAACCTTGGTCTTCCCTCAACCTTGGTCTTCTCTCAACCTCAGTCTTCCCTCATCCCTGGTCTTCCCTCATCCCTGGTCTTCCCTCATCCTTGGTCTTCCCTCATCCTTGGTCTTCCCTCATCCTTGGTCTTCCCTCATCCTTGGTCTTCCCTCATCCTTGGTCTTCCCTCATCCTTGGTCTTCCCTCATCCTTGGTCTTCCCTCATCCCTGGTCTTCCCTCATCCTTAGTCTTCCCTCATCCTTGGTCTTCCCTCATCCTTGGTCTTCCCTCATCCTTGGTCTTCCCTCATCCTTGGTCTTCCCTCATCCTTGGTCTTCCCTCATCCTTGGTCTTCCCTCATCCATGGTCTTCCCTCATCCTTGGTCTTCCCTCATCCTCGGTCTTCCCTCATCCTCGGTATTCACTCATCCTCGGTCTTCCCTCATCCTCGGTCTTCCCTCATCCTTGGTCTTCCCTCATCCTTGGTCTTCCCTCATCCTTGGTCTTCCCTCATCCATGGTCTTCCCTCATCCATGGTCTTCCCTCATCCTCGGTCTTCCCTCATCCTCGGTATTCACTCATCCTCGGTATTCACTCATCCTCGTTATTCACTCATCCTCGGTATTCACTCATCCTCGGTCTTCCCTCATCCTCGGTATTCACTCATCCTCAGTCTTCCCTCATCCTCAGTCTTCCCTCATCCTCAGTCTTCCCTCATCCTTAGTATTCCCTCATCCATGGTCTTCCCTCATCCATGGTCTTCCCTCATCCTTGGTCTTCCCTCATTATCTGTCTTCCCTCATCCTCAGTCTTCCCTCATCCTTAGTATTCCCTCATCCATGGTCTTCCCTCATCCTTGGTCTTCCCTCATTATCTGTCTTCCCTCATTATCTGTCTTCCCTCACCCTCAGTCTTCCCTCATTCTTTGGCTTCCCTAATTCTTGATATTCCCTCATCCTTGGTCGTCCCTCATTATCTGTCTTCCCTCATCCCTGGGCTTTCCTCATCCTCTGGCTTTCCACATCTTCATCCTCTGTCTTCACTTATCCACGGTTTTTCCTCATCATTAGTCTTCATTCATCCTCGGTCTTCCCTCATCCTTTGTCTTCACTCATATACGGTCGTCCATCATCCTTCGTCTTCATCTTACCTCAACCTTTTTCTTCACTTATCCTCAGTTTTCACTCATCATTGGTCTTCCCTCATTCCCAGCCTTCACTCATGCTCGGTCTTCACTCGTCCTGGGTTTTCACTCATCAGGCTTCTCTCATCAGCAGTCTCATCAGACTTCACCAGTTGTCAGTCTCACCTTGTCATCAGTTCACCCTCATCTGCATTTCTCATTTTCGGACATCACTCCTTATCCCTAGTCACTATCAGTTTTCTGTAATTGTATTCTTCTCATCATGAGTGATCACCAGTCCAGTCATCTTCATCATCAGTTTTGAGTCAATCACAATTTTAAACAAACAGGGGGAGATTTATCAAAACTAGTGCAAGGTAAAAGTGAAGCGGTTGTCCCCAGCAACCAATCATATTCTAGTTCTCATTTCTCAGAGACTCTTGGAAAATGAAAGCAGCAACTAAACTGGTTGCTACGTACAAAGCCCCTTCTTATACTGTACAATTCCCCCCAAAGTAATTTCTACTGCAGTCTTCCTTTATACATTGTTAACCCTTATATTTCAAGTGTAGTGGTCGAATGTCCAAACATTCAGCCTTTATTTATTCACCATCTCCCCTGTCTGTAGTCTGTGATTATACCTTATACCCATGATCTACTATCGTAAAACTATAACTCCCAGCAGACCCTGACAGACAGACACAGACTGGGAGTTGTAGTTCTATAACAGCTGGAATGTTACAGGTTGGAGAGACTGGAATGTGATGCTTTTGTTATTGGGGGAATGAAATGTTTTGCACCACAAAATAATAAAAATAAAAGATTTGGTGAAATAAATTAATTAGAGGGTTAAGGTTCAGAAGATATCTCAGTGTCACTGACACGAAAACACGATTATGAAATTCAATTACTGCGGAATAAAACCATAAAAAGAAAATACCCCCCAGATCAAAGAGGAGTCCAACAACTTCCAAGACTCTGCACCGACTTCCTGTGTGACCTTTATAGATAAGAGCACAGCAAAAGCGTATACACCGCACATATCTCACTCCTACTGTAAAATGTGTAATGTCCCTTTTACACGTTTGATGAAAAACTACAATGTAATATACAAGAGACGACAATAATCAAATACCATCATATTATAGTAGTTATATTCTTGTTTATAGGGGGCAGTATTATAGTAGTTATATTCTTGTATATAGGAGCAGTATTATAGTAGTTATATTCTTGTATATAGGGGGCAGTATTATAGTAGTTATATTCTTGTATAAAGGGGCAGTATTATAGTAGTTATATTCTTGTATATAGGGGCAGTATTATAGTGTTATATTCTTGTATATAGGGGGCAGTATTATAGTAGTTATATTCTTGTATATAGGAGCAGTATTATAGTAGTTATATTCTTGTATATAGGGGGCAGTATTATAGTAGTTATATTCTTGTATAAAGGGGCAGTATTATAGTAGTTATATTCTTGTATATAGGGGGCAGTATTATAGTAGTTATATTCTTGTATAAAGGGGCAGTATTATAGTAGTTATATTCTTGTATATAGGAGCAGTATTATAGTAGTTATATTCTTGTATATAGGGGCAGTATTATAGTAGTTATATTCTTGTATATAGGGGCAGTATTATAGTAGTTAGATTCTTGTATATAGGGGGCAGTATTCTAGTAGTTATATTCTTGTATATAGGGAGCAGTATTATAGTAGTTATATTCTTGTATATAGGGGCAGTATTATAGTAGTTATATTCTTGTATATAGGAGCAGTATTATAGTAGTTATATTCTTGTATATAGGGGCAGTATTATAGTAGTTATATTCTTGTATATAGGGGGCAGTATTATAGTAGTTATATTCTTGTATATAAGGAGCAGTATTATAGTAGTTATATTCTTGTATATAGGGGCAGTATTATAGTAGTTATATTCTTGTATATAGGGGCAGTATTATAGTAGTTATATTCTTGTATATGGGGGCAGTATTATAGTAGTTATATTCTTGTATATAGGGGCAGTAATATAGTAGTTATATTCTTGTATATAGGGGGCAGTATTATAGGAGTTATATTCTTTCTTGTATATAGGAGCAGTAATATATTAGTTATATTCTTGTATATAGGGGGCAGTATTATAGTAGTTATATTCTTGTATATAGGGGGCAGTATTATAGTAGTTATATTCTTGTATATAGGAGCAGTATTATAGTAGTTTTATTCTTGTATATAGGAGCAGTATTATAGTAGTTATATTCTTGTATATAGGGGCAGTATTATAGTAGTTAGATTCTTGTATATAGGGGGCAGTATTATAGTAGTTATATTCTTGTATATAGGGGCAGTATTATAGTAGTTATATTCTTGTATAAAGGGGCAGTATTATAGTAGTTATATACTTGTATATAGGGGCAGTATTATAGTAGTTAGATTCTTGTATATAGGGGGCAGTATTATAGTAGTTATATTCTTGTATATAGGGGCAGTATTATAGTAGTTATATTCTTGTATATGGGGGCAGTATTATAGTAGTTATATTCTTGTATATAGGGGCAGTAATATAGTAGTTATATTCTTGTATATAGGGGGCAGTATTATAGTAGTTATATTCTTGTATATAGGGGGCAGTATTATAGTAGTTATATTCTTGTATATAGGAGCAGTATTATAGTAGTTATATTCTTGTATAAAGGGGCAGTATTATAGTAGTTATATTCTTGTATATAGGAGCAGTAATATATTTAGTTATATTCTTGTATATAGGGGGCAGTATTATAGTAGTTATATTCTTGTATATAGGGGGCAGTATTATAGTAGTTATATTCTTGTATATAGGAGCAGTATTATAGTAGTTATATTCTTGTATATAGGAGCAGTATTAGGGCATGACCACACATGGCGGAATTCCTCCGCAACTGTCCGCATCCATGCCGCACAGAATCTGCGTTGCAGATTCTGCTGCGGATCTGCACAAAATGTGCAGTACATTGATGCGGACTAGCTGCTGCGGACTGCGGGAAAAGTGCTTCCCTTCTCCCTATCAGTGCAGGATAGAGAGAAGGGACAGCACTTTCCCTAGTGAAAGTAAACGACTTTCATACTTACCGGCCGTTGTCTTGGTGACGCGTCCCTCTTTCGGCATCCAGCCCGACCTCCCTGGATGACGCGCCAGTCCATGTGACCGCTGCAGCCTGTGCTTGCCCTGTGATTGGCTGCAGCCGTCACTTACACTGAATCGTCATCCTGGGAGGCCGGACTGGAGACAGACCCAGGGAGTTCTCGGTAAGTATGAACTTATATATTTTTTTACAGATACATGTATATTGAGATCGGTAGTCACTGTCCCGGGTGCAGAAACAGTTACTGCCGATCGCTTAACTCTTTCAGCACCCTGGACAGTGACTATTTACTGACGTCTCCTAGCAACGCTCCCGTCATTACGGGAGCCCCATTGACTTCCTCAGTCTGGCTGTAGACCTAGAAATACATAGGTCCAGCCAGAATGAAGAAATGTCAAGTTAAAAAAGCAAGACGGATCCGCAGCACACATAACATGTGCATGACAGCTGCGGACTTCATTGCGGAACTTAGAATCTCCATTGAAGTCAATGGAGAAATTCCGCCATGAGTCCGCCACTGCTCCGCAACAGACAGAGCATGCTGCGGACACCAAATTCCGCTCCGCAGCCTATGCTCCGCAGCGGAATTGTACGCATCGTGTAAACGAACACTGCTAAATTAAAGTGAAAGTCAATGGAGAAACGGCTCCGCTGCGGATTAACGCTGCGGAGTGTCCGCAGCGGAATTTAAGTGAAATTCCGCTATGTGTGAACCCGCCCTTATAGTAGTTATATTCTTGTATATAGGAGCAGTAATATAGTAGTTATATTCTTGTATATAGGGGGCAGTATTATAGTAGTTATATTCTTGTATATAGGAGCATTATTATAGTAGTTATATTCTTGTATATAGGGGCAGTATTATAGTAGTTATATTCTTGTATATAGAGGCAGTATTATAGTAGTTATATTCTTGTATATAGGAGCAGTATTATAGTAGTTATAATCTTGTATGTAGGAGCAGTAATATAGTAGTTATATTCTTGTATATAGGGGGCAGTATTATAGTAGTTATATTCTTGTATATAGGAGCAGTATTATAGTAGTTATATTCTTGTATATAGGAGCAGTATTATAGTAGTTATATTCTTGTATATAGGAGCAGTAATATAGTAGTTATATTCTTGTATATAGGGGGCAGTATTATAGTAGTTATATTCTTGTATATAGGAGCATTATTATAGTAGTTATATTCTTGTATATAGGGGGCAGTATTATAGTAGTTATATTCTTGTATATAGGGGGCAGTATTATAGTAGTTATATTCTTGTATATAGAGGCAGTATTATAGTAGTTATATTCTTGTATATAGGGGCAGTATTATAGTAGTTATATTCTTGTATATAGGAGCAGTATTATAGTAGTTATATTCTTGTATATAGGAGGCAGTATTATAGTAGTTATATTCTTGTATATAGGGGGCATGTATTATAGTAGTTATATTCTTGTATATACAGGCAGTATTATAGTAGTTATATTCTTGGATATAGGGGCAGTATTATAGTAGTTATATTCTTGTATATACAGGCAGTATTATAGTAGTTATATTCTTGTATATAGGGGCAGTATTATAGTAGTTATATTCTTGTATATAGGGAGCAGTATTATAGTAGTGATATTCTTGTATATAGGGGGCAGTATTATAGTAGTTATATTCTTGTATATAAGGAGCAGTATTATAGTAGTTATATTCTTGTATATAGGGGCAGTATTATAGTAGTTATATTCTTGTATATAGGTGCAGTATTATAGTAGTTATATCCTTGTATATAAGGGCAGTATTATAGTAGTTATATTCTTGTATATAGGGACAGTATTCTATAGTAGTTATATTCTTGTACATAGGGGCAGTATTATAGTAGTTATATCCATTGTATATAGGAGCAGTATTATAGTAGTTATATTCTTGTATATAGGACGCAGTATTATAGTAGTTATATTCTTGTATATAGGGAGCAGTATTATAGTAGTTATATTCTTGTATATAGGGAGCAGTATTATAATAGTTATATTCTTGTATATAGAGGCAGTATTATAGTGTTATATTCTTGTATATAGGGGGCAGTATTATAGTAGTTATATTCTTGTATATAGGGGCAGTATTATAGTAGTTATATTCTTGTATATAGGGGCAGTATTATAGTAGTTATATTCTTGTTTATAGGGGCAGTATTATAGTAGTTATATTCTTGTATATAGGAGCAGTATTATAGTAGTTATATTCTTGTGTATAGGAGCAGTATTATAGTAGCTATATTCTTGTATATAGGGGGCAGTATTATAGTAGTTATATTCTTGTACATAGGTTCAGTATTATAGTAGTTATATCCTTGTATATAGGGGCAGTATTATAGTAGTTATATTCTTGTATATAAGGGCAGTATTATAGTAGTATATTCTTGTATATAGGGACAGTATTCTATAGTAGTTATATTCTTGTACATAGGGGCAGTATTTTAGTAGTTATATCCTTGTATATAGGAGCAGTATTATAGTAGTTATATTCTTGTATATAGGACGCAGTATTATAGTAGTTATATTCTTGTATATAGGGAGCAGTATTATAGTAGTTATATTCTTGTATATAGGGGCAGTATTATAGTAGTTATATTCTTGTATACAGCGGGCAGTATTATAGTAGTTATATTCTTGTATATAGGGGGCAGTATTATAGTAGTTATAGTCTTGTATATAGGGGGCAGTATTATAGTAGTTATATTCTTGTATATAGGGGCTGTATTATAGTAGTTATATTCTTGTATATAGGGGGCAGTATTATAGTAGCTAAATTCTTGTATATAGGGCAGTATTATAGTAGTTATATTCTTGTATATAGGGGGCAGTATTATAGTAGTTATATTCTTGTATATAGGGGGCAGTATTATAGTAGTTATATTCTTGTATATAGGAGAAGTATTATAGTAGTTGTATTCTTGTATATAGGGGGAAGTATTATAGTAGTTGTATTCTTGTATATAGGGGCAGTATTATAGTACTTATATTCTTGTATATAGGAGCAGTATTATAGTAGTTGTATTCTTGTATATAGGGGCAGTATTATAGTAGGTATATTCTTGTATATGGGCAGTATTATAGTAGTTATATTCTTGTATATAGGTGCAATATTATAGTAGTTATATTCTTGTATATAGGGGGCAGTATTATAGTAGTTATATTCTTGTATATAGGAGCAGTATTATAGTAGTTATATTCTTGTATATAGGGGCAGTATTATAGTAGTTATATATATTCTTGTATATAGGGGCAGTATAATAGTAGTTATATTCTTGTATATAGGGGCAGTATTATAGTAGTTATATTCTTGTTATATAGGGCAGTATTATAGTAGTTGTATTCTTGTATATAGGAGCAGTATTATAGTAGTTATATTCTTGTATATAGGAGGCAGTATTATTGTAGTTATATTCCTGTATATAGGGAGCAGTATTATAGTAGTTATATTCTTGTATATAGGGGCAGTATTATAGTTCGTTATATTCTTGTATATAGGAGGCAGTATTATAGTAGTTATATTCTTGTATATAGGGGGCAGTATGATAGTAGTTTATTCTTGTATATAGGAGGCAGTATTATAGTAGTTATTTCTGTATATAGGGGGCAGTATTATTGTAGTTATATTTTGTATATAGGGGCAGTATTATAGTAGTTATATTCTTGAATATAGGGGCAGTATTATAGTTTTTATATTCTTATATATAGGGGCAGTATTATAGCAGTTATATTCTTGTATATAGGGGCAGTATTATAGTAGTTATATTCTTGTATATAGGGGCAGTATTATAGTAGTTATATTCTTGTATATAGGAGCAGTATTATAGTAGTTATATTCTTGTATATAGGGAGCAGTATTATAGTAGTTATATTCTTGTATATAGGAGCAGTATTATAGTAGTTATATTCTTGTATATAGGGGCAGTATTATAGTAGTTATATTCTTGTATATAGGGGGCAGTATTAGGGCATGGCCACAGTGGCGGATTTCCTCCGCAATTGTCCGCATCAATGCCGCACAGAATCTGCGTTGCGGATTACGGCTGCGGATCTGCCCAAAATGTGCAGTAAATTGATGCGGACTAGCTGCTGCGGACTGCGGGAAAAGTGCTTCCCTTCTCTCTATCAGTGCAGGATAGAGAGAAGGGACAGCACTTTCCCTAGTGAAAGTAAACGAATTTCATACTTACCGGCCGTTGTCTTGGTGACGCGTCCCTCTTTCGGCATCCAGCCCGACCTCCCTGGATGACGCGGCAGTCCATGTGACCACTGCAGCCTGTGATTGGCCTGTGATTGGCTGCAGCCTGTGATTGGCCTGTGATTAGCTGCAGCCTGTGATTGGCCTGTGATTGGCTGCAGCCTGTGATTGGCCTGTGATTGGCTGCAGCCTGTGATTGGCCTGTGATTGGCTGCAGCCGTCACTTAGACTGAAACGTCATCCTGGGAAGCCGGACTGGAGACAGAAGCAGGGAGTTCTCGGTAAGTATGAACTTCTATTTTTTTACAGGTTGCTGTATATTGGGATCGGTAGTCACTGTCCAGGGTGCAGAAACAGTTACTGCCGATCGCTTAACTCTTTCAGCACCCTGGACAGTGACTATTTACTGACGTCTCCTAGCAACGTTCCCGTAATTCCGGGAGCCCCATTGACTTCCTCAGTCTGGCTGTAGACCTAGAAATACACAGGTCCAGCCAGAATGAAGAAATGTCATGTCAAAAAAGCAAGACGCATCCGCAGCACACATAACATGTGCATGACAGCTGCGGACTTCATTGCGGAATTTAGAATCTCCATTGAAGTCAATGGAGAAATTCCGCCATGAGTCCGCAACCAGTCGCCACTGGTTCGCAACAGACAGAGCATGCTGCGGACACCAAATTCCGCTCCGCAGCCTATGCTCCGCAGCGGAATTTTAAGCATCGTCTAAACGAACACTTCTAAATAGAAGTGGAAGTCAATGGAGAAACGCTCCGCTGCGGATTAACGCTGCGGAGTGTCCGCAGCGGAATTCAAGTGAAATTCCGCACGTGTGAACCCAGCCTAAGGGCGGGTTCACACATAGCGGAATTTCACTTAAATTCCGCTGCGGACACTCCGCAGCGTTAATCCGCAGCGGAGCCGTTTCTCCATTGACTTTCACTTTAATTTAGCAGTGTTCGTTTACACGATGCGTACAATTCCGCTGCGGAGCATAGGCTGCGGAGCGGAATTTGGTGTCCGCAGCATGCTCTGTCTGTTGCGGAGCAGTGGCGGACTGGTTGCGACTCAGGCGGAATTTCTCCATTGACTTCAATGGAGAGTCAAAATTCCGCAATGAAGTCCCGTCCGCAGATCTTATGTGTGCTGCGGGAGCGTATTGTTTTTACTACCATGACATTTCTTCATTCTGGCTGGGCCTATGTATTTCTAGGTCTACAGCAGACTGAGGAAGTCAATGGGGCTCCCGTAATGACGGGAGCGTTGCTAGGAGACGTCTGTAAATAGTCACTGTCCAGGGTGCTGAAAGAGTTACGCGATCGGCAGTAACTGTTCTGCACCCGGGACAGTGACTACCGATCTCACTATACATGTATCTGTAAAAAAAAATATAAGTTCATACTTACCGAGAACTCCCTGCGTCTTGTCTCCAGTCCGGCCTCCCAGGATGACGTTTCAGTGTAAGTGACGGCTGCAGCCATCACAGGCCAAGCACAGGCTGCAGCGGTCACATGGACTGGAGCGTCATCCAGGGAGGTCGGGCCGGATGCCGAAAGAGGGACGCGTCACCAAGACACCGGGCGGTAAGTATGAATTTCTTTGACTTTCACTAGGGAAAGTGCTATCCCTTCTCTCTATCCTGCACTGAATAGGGAGAAGAGAAGCACTTTTCCTGCAGTCCGCAGCAGCTAGTCCGCATCAATTTTTCTGCACATTTTGTGCAGATCGCTGCAGAATCTGCAACGCAGATTCTGTGCGGCATTGATGCGGACAGTTGCGGAGGAATTCCGCCATGTGTGGTCATGCCTAAATAGTGGTTATATTCTTGTATATAGGAGCAGTATTAGGGCACGTCCAGACGTGGCGGAATTGCAGTGGAATTCTCCAGCGGCCGTTTTTTACATTTGCTTCAATAAATTTTTAGGCAAGTTAGTTCAGACGTTGCGGAAAACTCGCTTCGGACCATAGGCTGCGGTGTGGAATTTTCCCTCCCAGCATGCACTGTCTGTTGTGGAGAAGAAGCGGAATTTCACTGCGGATTTCAGCCTTTGCAATGCAAAACTGAAATCTGTGGCAAGTCCGCTGTGTTTTCTGCAACGTCCTGAATTACCTGTCAAATATGCAAATGTTGGTGCAGATTCGTTGCGTAATTGCCCCAAATCTGCACCAACATTTGCAGCGGAAAAACTCTGCAACGTCTGAACGTGCCTTAATACTGCCCCTATATACAATAATATAACTACTATAATACTGCTCCTATATACAAGAATATACTACTATAATACTGTTCCTATATACAAAACTATAACTACTATAATACTGCCCCCTATATACAAGAATATAACTACTATAATACTGCTCCTACATACAAGATTATAACTACTATAATTCTGCTCCTATATACAAGAATATAACTACTATATACTGCCCCCTATATACAAGAATATAACTACTATAATACTGCTCCTATATACAAGAATATAACTACTATAATAATGCCCCTATATACAAGAATATAACTACTATAATACTGCCCTCTATATACAAGAATATAACTACTATAATACTGCTCCTATATACAAGAATATAACTACTATAATACTGGTCCTATATACAAGAATATAACTACTATTATACTGCTCCTATATACAAGAATATAACTACTATAATACTGCTCCTATATACAAGAATATAACTACTATAATACTGCTCCTATATACAAGAATATAACTACTATAATACTGTCCCCCTATATACAAGAATATAACTACTATAATAACTGCTCCTATATACAAGAATATAACTACTATAATACTGCCCCCTATACACAGAATATACACTACTATAATACTGCTCCTATATACAAGAATATAACTACTATAATACTGCCCCCTATATACAAGACTATAACTACTATAATACTGCCCCCTATATACAAGAATATAACTACTATAATACTGCCCCTATATACAAGAATATAACTACTATAATACTGCCCCCTATATACAAGAATATAACTACTATAATACTGCCCCCTATATACAAGAATATAACTACTATAATACTGCCCCTATATACAAGAATATAACTACTATAATACTGCCCCCTATTTACAAGAATATAACTACTATAATACTGCCCCTATATACAAGAATATAACTACTATAATACTGCGCATATATACAAGAATATACCTACTATAATACTGCCCCTATATACAAGAATATAACTACTATAATACTGCTCCTATACACAGAATATAACTACTATAACACTGCCCCTTTATACAAGACTATAACTACTATAATACTGCCCCCTATATACAAGACTATAACTACTATAATACTGCTCCAATATACAAGAATATAACTACTATAATACTGCTCCTATATATAGAATATAACTACTATAATACTGCTCCAATATACAAGAATATAACTACTATAATACTGCTCCTATATACAAGAATATAACTACTATATTACTGCCACCTATATACAAGAATATAACTACTAAATACTGCTCCCTATATACAAGAATATAACTACTATAATACTGCTCCCTATATACAAGAATATAACTACTATAATACTGCTCCAATATACAAGAATATAACTACTATAATACTGCCCCCTATATACAAGAATATAACTACTGTAATACTTCTCCCTATATACAAGAATATAACTACTATAATACTGCCCCCTATATACAAGAATATAACTACTATAATACTGTCTATATACAAAGAAATATAACTACTATAATACTGCCCCCTATATACAAGAATATAATTACTATAATACTGCTCCTATATACAAGAATATAACTACTATAATACTGCCCCCTATATACAAGAATATAACTACTATAATACTGCTCCTATGTACAAGAATATAACTACTATAATACTGCTCCTATGTACAAGAATATAATTACAATAATACTACTCCTATGTACAAGAATATAACTACTATAATACTGCCCCCTATATACAAGAATATAACTAGTATAATACTGCTCCTATGTACAAGAATATTAACTACTATAATACTGCCCCTATATACAGGAATATAACAACTATAATACTGCCCCCTATATACAAGAATATAACTACTATAATACTGCCCCCTATATACAAGAATATAACTACTATAATACTGCCCCCTATATACAAGAATATAATTACTATAATACTGCTCCTATATACAAGAATATAACTACTATAAGGGCATGACCACACATGGCGGAATTCCTCCGCAACTGTCCGCATCCATGCCGCACAGAATCTGCGTTGCAGATTCTGCTGCGGATCTGCACAAAATGTGCAGTACATTGATGCGGACTAGCTGCTGCGGACTGCGGGAAAAGTGCTTCCCTTCTCCCTATCAGTGCAGGATAGAGAGAAGACAGCACTTTCCTAGTGAAAGTAAACGACTTTCATACTTACCGGCGTTGTCTTGGTGACGCGTCCCTCTTTCGGCATCCAGCCCGACCTCCCTGGATGACGCGCCAGTCCATGTGACCGCTGCAGCCTGTGCTTGGCCTGTGATTGGCTGCAGCCGTCACTTACACTGAATCGTCATCCTGGGAGGCCGGACTGGAGACAGACCCAGGGAGTTCTCGGTAAGTATGAACTTATATATTTTTTACAGATACATGTATATTGAGATCGGTAGTCACTGTCCCGGGTGCAGAAACAGTTACTGCCGATCGCTTAACTCTTTCAGCACCCTGGACAGTGACTATTTACTGACGTCTCCTAGCAACGCTCCCGTCATTACGGAGCCCCATTGACTTCCTCAGTCTGGCTGTAGACCTAGAAATACATAGGTCCAGCCAGAATGAAGAAATGTCAAGTTAAAAAAGCAAGACGCATCCGCAGCACACATGACATGTGCATGACAGCTGCGGACTTCATTGCGGAACTTTGAATCTCCATTGAAGTCAATGGAGAAATTCCGCCATGAGTCCGCCACTGCTCCGCAACAGACAGAGCATGCTGCGGACACCAAATTCCGCTCCGCAGCCTATGCTCCGCAGCGGAATTGTACGCATCGTGTAAACGAACACTGCTAAATTAAAGTGAAAGTCAATGGAGAAACGGCTCCGCTGCGGATTAACGCTGCGGAGTGTCCGCAGCGGAATTTAAGTGAAATTCCGCTATGTGTGAACCCGCCCTAATACTGCCCCCTATATACAAGAATATAACTACTATAATACTGCTCCTATATACAAGAATATAACTACTATAATACTGCCCCCTATATACAAGAATATAATTACTATAATACTGCTCCTATATACAAGAATATAACTACTATAATACTGCCCCCTATATACAAGAATATAACTACTATAATACTGCCCCCTATATACAAGAATATAACTACTATAATACTGTCCCCTATATACAACACTATAACTACTATAATACTGCCCCTATATACAAGAATATAACTACAATAATACTGCTCCTATATACAAGAATATAACTACTATAAGGGCATGCCCAGACGTGGCGTATTTTTTCCGCCACTGTCCGCATCAATGCCGCACAGAATCTGCGTTGCAGATTCTTTTGTGGCTCTGCCTAAAATGGCCATTAAATTGATGCGGACTAGCCTTTTCGTATTGAGGGGAAGAGGGCTTCCTTTCTCTCTATCAGTGCAGAAGTCCCTAGTGAAAGTAAAAGAAATTCATATTTACCCGGCCGTTGTCTTTGTGACGCGTCCCTCTTTCGCCATCCAGCCCGACCTCCCTGGATGACACGGAAGTCCATGTGACCGCTGCAGCCTGTGATTGGCCTGTGATTGGCTGCAGCTTGTGATTGGCTGCAGCCGTCACTTGGACTGAAACGTCATCCTGGGAAGCCGGACTGGAGGAAGAAGCAGGGAGTTCTCGGTAAGTAGGAACTTATATTTGTTTACAGGTTGCTGTATATGTGATCGGTAGTCACTGTCCAGGGTGCAGAAACAGTTACTGCCGATCGCTTAACTCTTTCAGCACCCTGGACAGCGACTATTTACTGACGTCTCCTAGCAACGCTCCCGTCATTACGGGAGCCCCATTGACTTCCTCAGTCTGGCTGTAGACCTAGAAATACATAGGTCCAGCCAGAATGAAGAAATGTCATGTTAGTAAAACCAATACGCATCCGCAGCACACATAACATGTACATGACAGCTGCGGACTTCATTGCGGAATTTAGAATCTCCATTGAAGTCAATGGAGAAATTCCGCAATTAGTCCGCAACCAGTCCGCCACAGGTCCGCAACATCCATTGTATGCTGCAGACACCAAATTCCGCACCGCAGCCTATGCTCCACAGCAGAGTTTTCCGCAACATGTGCACAAACCTAACTAAAAAGCTGTGGAAAGCAATGGAGAAACGTGTAAACTGCGGATTTCCACCACGTCTGGCCATGCCCTTATTCTCCGCAACGTCTGAACTAAGTTTCCTAAAGAGGTATAAAAACCAATTTAAGGGCATGTTCACACGTGGCGGGAATTACTGTGGAATTCCGCTGCGTACAGTCTGTCCATTGGTTTCCACACCTTTTTAGTTGTCTTCGTGCAGACGCTGCGGAGCATAGGCTGTGGTGCGGAATTTGGTGTCTGCGTCATACACTGGCTGTTGCGGACTTGTGGCAAAATTTCTCGATTGACTTCAATGGAGTTGAAAAATTCCACAATGAAATCCGCAGATGTTACGTAGATGTTATGTGTGTTGCGTTGCGGATTGCTTTTACGAACAGGATATTTCATCATTCTGGCTGGACCTATGTGTTTCCAGGTCTACAGCCAGACTGAGATGGAATGTTTTAAAAGACAGCAGGAAGTTCTCTTCACCTGAACACGCAACGGCTAATCCGCAGCAATTTGCTGCACATATTAGGCAAAGGCGCAACGGCATTGATGCGGACAGTGTCTGCAGAATTCTGCCACGTGTGAACATGCCCTAAAAGACGTCTGCTGCAGATTCTCACTGCGGACTGTCCGCAGCGGAATTCAACAGCAGTTTCTCCACGTGTGAATGTGCCCTTAGACAGGATATATGAGCAAAATTAATTACACATCTCTGAAGGAGACTTGAGTAGAATTCTTGATAAAATTCACCAAAATCAGTGCAAGGATGTAAATTCTCACAGGTAAATTCTGTATGAAACCTCCTGTCATTGGTGGAGATACGGATAATCATTTGATTATGTAAATGTGTTATACAATGTAACAAAACGGCTCCACTGGAAGTGAGAGCCAATCAACTACGCGATAGTGTTTCCTAGGAATCCTAGACATCGGAGTCATGCAGTCGTGCAGTCTCTTTTATCACACAACCCGAGACACAACCACGACAAGTCCATAACATCAGCCTCAATATCTCAGAGTCTGAACCACTGATCCACATTCACATCAAAATGTTTGTTTTTATAAGAACAATTAAAAGTATTGGCTTTGTGTATATCTGTTACTATTTGTACCTTGATTTTTATGTTTGTTATATGTCAGGATGGTGGACAGGGCTTGGTTTGGCGCCATTTTTCTTCATTCACATGAGTACATATTATTGTGTGTTTGGTGATAGGGTTATTTGGGCTTGAAAAAGGCCATTGTATGGCCGTAACATCATCTCGACTGTATTGAAAATGGTTGATGGAATAATACTTTTTACCTGCACTGATACACTGTAACAACTATTCGGACAGGAGAGACATTTGTCCTGCTGAAGTGCTGACCCCGCAGAAGATTATGTAGAAGATACAATTGTAACAACGCTCAGCTGTAAGAATTAGGTCTGCGTTGGTTTTTTGCCTCGAGATGTAAACAACAATGTTCCCGTTCACTGAAAGCAAGCAGAAGTTTTAAAATAATGAGGAATTAAAATGCAAAGTATATCAGAAAGTTGTATAATATCCCATTATACAATGCGTAAGCTTCATATACCGCACAGTCACATGACACAGTGACGCTGCTCATCGTTAGTAAGCCTGGGACGGAGACAAAGCTGCAATTACGAATAAAGCAAATTATAATAAAGTAGATCACCCATAAATCCACAAATGAACATAAAAAAATCATCTAATGTAAAAAATCTGCAGCAGCATGAGGAAATTATAAGGTCCTGCTCCGTGTTATGACATTACACCTCATGAACAAGGATCGTTTAACCCCTCGCTTTCAGGAAAACTTATTTCCTAAAGTAAATATTTTGTGAACTGTCCGGCCTCTCCAGATCTCATAAACACAGGGACTAGCGGGAACAAAACCCTCATCATCTAATGAAACATACACATCATAAACCGGCAGTAACCAGGGAAGTCAGCGCTGGAGAAAAAAACGGAATAAACAAATTAAAGCTATTTATAACCGAAAGGAAAATGTTCATCACTGAGCAAACTATATAACAAAGAATATAACTACTATAATACTGCCCCCTATATACAAAAATATAACTACTATAATACTGCTCCTATATACAAGAATATAACTACTATAATTCTGCCCCCTATATACAAGAATATAACTACTATAATACTGCTCCATATATAAGAATATAACTACTATAATACTGCCCCTATATACAAGAATATAACTACTATAATACTGCCCCTATATACAAGAATATAACTACTATAATACTGCCCCCTATATACAAGAATATAACTACTATAATACTGCCCCCTATATACAAGAATATAACTACTATAATACTGCCCCCTATATACAAGAATATAACTACTATAATACTGCCTCCTATATACAAGAATATAACTACTATAATACTGCCCCTATATACAAGAATATAACTACTATAATACTGCTCCTATATACAAGAATATAACTACTATAATACTGCTCCCTATATACAAGAATATAACTACTATAATACTGCTCCTATATACAAGAATATAACTACTATAATTACTGCTCCTATATACAAGAATATAACTACTATAATACTGCCCCTATATACAAGAATATAACTACTATAATACTGCCCCCTATATACAAGAATATAACTACTATAATACTGCTCCTATATAGAAGAATATAACTACTATAATACTGCTCATATACAAGAATATAACTACTATAATACTGCCCCCTATATACAGGAATATAACTACTATAATACTGCCCCTATATACAAAAATATAACTACTATAATACTGCCCCTATATACAAAAATATAAACTACTATAATACTGCCCCTATATACAAGAATATAACTACTATAATACTGCCCCTATATACAAAAATATAACTACTATAATACTGCTCCTATATACAAGAATATAACTACTATAATACTGCCCTAATACAAGAATATAACTACTATAATACTGCTCCTATATACAAGAATATAACTACTATAATACTGCCCTATATGCAAGAATATAACTACTATAATACTGCTCCCTATATACAAGAATATAACTACTATAATACTGCTCCTATATACAAGAATATAACTACTATAATACTGCCCCCTATATACAAAAATATAACTACTATAATACTGCCTCCTATATACAAGAATATAACTACTATAATAATGCCACCTATATACAAGAATATAACTAACATAATACTGCCCCCTATATACAAGAATATAACTACTATTATACTGCCCCGATATACAAGAATATAACTACTATAATACTGCTCCTATATACAAGAATATAAATACTATAATACTGCCCCCTATATACAAGAATATAACTACTATAATACTGTCCCCTATATACAAGAATATAACTACTATAATACTGCCCCCTATATACAAAAATATAACTACTATAATACTGCTCCTATATACAAGAAATATAACTACTATAATACTGCCCTATATACAAGAATATAACTACTATAATACTGCTCCTATATACAAGAATATAACTACTATAATACTGCCCCTATATACAAGAATATAACTACTATAATACTGCACCTATATACAAGAATATAACTACTACAATACTGCACCCTATACACAAGAATATAACTACTATAATACTGCCCCTATATACAAGAATATAACTACTATAATACTGCCCCTATATACAAAAATATAACTACTATAATTCTGCCCCTATATACAAGAATATAACTACTATAATACTGCCCCCTATATACAAAAATATAACTACTATAATACTGCCTCCTATATACAAGAATATAACTACTATAATACTGCCCCCTATATACAAGAATATAACTACTATAATACTGCACCTATATACAAGAATATAACTACTACAATACTGCACCCTATACACAAGAATATAACTACTATAATACTGCCCCTATATACAAGAATATAACTACTATAATACTGCCCCTATATACAAGAATATAACTACTATAATACTGCCCCCTATATACAAAAATATAACTACTATAATACTGCCTCCTATATACAAGAATATAACTACTATAATACTGCCCCCTATATACAAGAATATAACCACTATAATACTGCACCTATATACAAGAATATAACTACTACAATACTGCCCCTATACACAAGAATATAACTACTATAATACTGCCCCTATATACAAGAATATAATTACTATAATACTGCCTCTATATACAAGAATATAACTACTATAATACTGCCCCCTATATACAAAAATATAACTACTATAATACTGCCTCTATATACAAGAATATAACTACTATAATACTGCTCCTATATACAAGAATATAACTACTATAATACTGCCCCCTATATACAAGAATATAACTACTATAATACTGCCCCTATATACAAGAATATAACTACTATAATACTGCCCCTATATACAAGAATATAACTACTATAATACTGCCCCTATATACAAGAATATAAATACTATAATACTGCCCCCTATATAAGAGAATATAACTACTATAATACTACTCCTATATACAAGAATATAACTACTATAATACTGCTCCTATATACAAGAATATAACTACTATAATACTACTCCTATATACAAGAATATAACTACTATAATACTGCCTCTATATACAAGAATATAACTACTATAATACTGCCCCCTATATACAAAAATATAACTACAATAATACTGCCCTATATACAAGAATATAACTACTGTAATACTGCCCCTATATACAAGAATATAACTACTATAATACTGCCCCCTATATACAAAAATATAACTACTATAATACTGCCTCCTATATACAAGAATATAACTACTATAATACTGCCCCCTATATACAAGAATATAACTACTATAATACTGCACCTATATACAAGAATATAACTACTACAATACTGCACCCTATACACAAGAATATAACTACTATAATACTGCCCCTATATACAAGAATATAACTACTATAATACTGCCCCTATATACAAGAATATAACTACTATAATACTGCCCCCTATATACAAGAATATAACTACTATAATACTGCTCCTATATACAAGAATATAACTACTATAATACTGCCCCTATATACAAGAATATAACTACTATAATACTGCCCCCTATACCCAAGAATATAACTACTATAATACTGCCTCCTATATACAAGAATATAACTACTATAATACTGCTCCTATATACAAGAATATAACTACTGTAATACTGCCCCTATATACAAGAATATAACTACTATAATACTGCCCCTATACACAAAAATATAACTACTATAATACTACCCCTATACCCAAGAATATAACTACTATAATACTGCCCCCTATATACAAGAATATAACTACTATAATACTGCTCCTATATACAAGAATATAACTACTATAATACTGCCCTATATACAAGAATATAACTACTATAATACTGCCCCCTATATACAAGAATATAACTACTATAATACTGCCCCCTATATA